>NC_057801.1:140259346-140298778 GCF_018294505.1 Triticum aestivum
CCGCGGTGGGAGCAGGAGGAGAGAGAAGGCAGGCGCGCCACTTGGCGGCGTGGGATTCGCTGGGGCGGCGGCTGGACGTGTCCGGCCGTCGGCAGACATGTCCGGCTGCGCGGAAGGGATGGATCTAGGGTTACAGGGGTTTTCATCCGTGAATTTGGACGGGGAGGGCATATTTATAGATTCTGGGAGCTAGGAGAGTCCAAATGGGGTGAGGTTTTCACCCACACGATCATGATCGAACGACCGATAGCATGGAAGGGGTTAGGATGGGTTTTGGGCCACTTTGGAGGGTTGTTGGGCTGCAAGACAAAAGAGGCTTTTACGGTACCCCGGTTAACCGTAGGAGTATCAAACAACCTCCAAATGGCACGAAACTTGACAGGCGGTCTACAGTGCTATACGAAGGCCGCTTGGCAAACCTCGGTCCATTCCGAGACCGTTTTTAACCCGCTCACGAAAACAAGGTCTGAGAGGGGCGACGGGCGCGCACGAGAGGTCTGGACTCCGAACGGACAACGGAGAGAACCGGGACAGATGCAAGTTTTGAAAACATGAGTACGCAATGCACATGATGACATGGCAAGATGAAACACACAAGCACAAGGCATGGCAACGATGGAGAATAACTAGAAGACACCTGGCGCATCGAATCCGGGGCGTTACAACACTCCTCCACTAGCAAGAGATCTCGTCCCGAGATCTTAGGACCGAGACGGAAGGGAAAAGGGATGAGGTGAAACAAGAACTCAAGAGAAAAGGCAAAGAATCGAGAGCACTCGAGAAGAAGAGAGGAACAACGAGAATGACAAGAATCGAAAGCTCGTGGAATCAGATAAACTATGAAACCACTCCGGTTAGAACGAGATAAGAAACGGATAAGACTGAAAGGATTTAGGCAGCACTCCGGTTCAAACATGGAGGAATAGAACATGAGCTTGAGAGGATGGAATGATACTTGATGGAGACATGACACAAAAACCTCCGGAAAGAATTGAAAGAGCTGAATGAAAAGAACGGAGAAGAAAATGACAACTTGTGCCACGAATGAAATAGAAAGCATCTTTAGAATGAAGGTTTAAACGGAGTTGTTGAGAAAATCAACAACGAAAAGAATAAGCTTGTTGTGGTCTTATAGGTAACATTTCAAGATCATAAGGTGATAACCGGCCACAAACGGAAATGAGTGGATAGCTGAGAAGAACGAAGAAATGCAAAACACCACTTCAAAAGAATACGGAGAATTAATTGCACTTCGAGACGCGACAAGAAAAGGATACTTGAACTCCTCCAACAAGAATCTTGATAAACTCTTAAAGAATGAATTAAGTCATGAAGAACCACCATGAAGAACTCCGGTACAAAAGGATGATGAGATAGAATGAATGATGTAAAAATAAGATGAGCTTTGCGGTGATTTAGATGGAGGTTCCGACGAGATGGCCGAGGAAATTTGAACTCCGGAAAATAAAAGATGAAAACACTTGAAACTAGAATTTATTCATCAAGAACAAACTCCGAAGGAAGGAATTACTCATTTGGATGAAATAAGAATAAGATTTATTGTATGCTTATCCTTCATCAAATTAAATTGATGACAAGCAATGGATTTTGCATACTACTTATTCTTCTTGAAAAGGATTGAGAAGTGACATATCGCAAACTTGAGGAGGTCTTCATGAACCACCGATAGGATTGGAAAGAACGAATGAATTAAAATGATAATCAAGGAAAACAAATCTTGAACGAACCACCATAAGAATTCAAAAATGACTGACGAAAGAGAATGAATCACCGGGAAGAATTAGAAGAACAAATATGTTTGATGGGATTTAGATGCAAGAGAGCGGGAAGAGCTCGATCTGATTAAAAAGCACTTGAATGAAGCACCTGGATAATTAGAGAATGATAGCTGGAATGATGGCCTCTGGTGAAAAGAAACGGGAAAACAACTCCTGACATACTCCGGATGGATGAAAAGAACTTCTGACAAACGGGTAATTTGTGAGGATAACATGAAGCTAGACCCACGAATATCCGAGAGCACGGACAAGGTTTAAGAGGAACTCTTCTTAGGTCTTCATATGACGATGAGAAACACCGCCAAAACTACTGAGGTACTCCGGGAGAATGAAAAGAGGAAGGGTTGAACCAACAATGAAAATAATTTGAACGAGATCTTGGAGAAGGCATGTGACTGATGGGATCCATTCTTACATCACACTTTGAAAAGAATTTGAGAATAACTCCGGAATAATTAGAAGAGTCAGGTAAGATCCTGGGAAAAGATCTGTGGGTTAGGGCCCACTGAAGAGAAAAACACCGTTGGAAAGGGTTATTGAACAGATAGATGATGCACCGGAACAATTGAAATATTTGAATGAGGTGACGACCTCAAATTAATTGGAACACTGATGAATCTCCTAAGATGTCTTAAGCACTCCAGAAGGATAAACTAGCGAGAGGCGAACGAGCAAGGAGAACACTTGATCCAAGGAAAAGAATGTGATCAACCCGAAAAACTTGAATTGAGTGCACTAGAAAAAGAAAGGGATGAAGAATGACGAATGAGACGAGAATTCACCGGTTGAAATAATTGACGAAAGACTGAAGATGCTCCACATGAATGAAATAGATGGTCGAAAGAGACTCAGACTCGGGGAAGAAAAGGGTGGGAGGGCGGGAAAACAAAATCAACTTGGAAGGGGGAACCAACGAAGATCTTGAAGAGAAAACACCGGTTGAAAGAAAGCAAAGGCTTCGCACGAGTAGGATGGATACTCGATTAGAGGCTCTAGCTCCGGGAAGAAAAGGGGTGGGCGGGTGGGAAAAGAAGACAACTGCAGGCAGAGAAACAATTTCGTTGAGAGCGGACTGTGGATTGAACTTGGCAAAGACAAAGAGGCTCGAGTCAACTTGACAAGAAATGCACTGGATGAAAAGACATGAGAACCAACGAACGAAATCTAACCGCGTGATCCTAAAAAAAATTTGAAGGGGAAGAGGAGTAATTCAAAACACCTACGTCAAGATTCCTTACCAGAGCGACGAAGGGCTGAGGAGTAAAAAGAATTCCTACTCTCCGATATAACTAGACTTCGAAAACAGTTTTCTTCTAGACTCAACAACGGCCAAACTACACAATCAATCAAGGGGGCTCCTAGGGTCGGTCGAGTCTCTGATACCAACTTGTCACGCCCAAGATGCGACCCTATCCTAAAGGAACTCCAAGGTCCCACCAAGGATAGAAGCGCATCTTGAAGACGCTTTTGCAAGGTAGATATCATTACATCAACATTACATAATAGTGAGGATACATCCAATACATCCAATGACACATGAATACAACAACATATCATACATGAGAACAACATCCGACTACGGGTGTACCACAAACAGAAGCTCAAACTACATCCACCCTGCTAGCCCAGGCTGCCGACCTGGAACCTATCCCCTGATCAAAGAAGAAGTAGAAGAAGAACCCCAAAACAAGCAAACATCACTCTCGCGTCATGACCATCGCATAACCTGTACCTATAACTGTTGTTGTAGTAATTTGTGAGCCACGAGGACTCAACAATCCCATTACCATGGGTATCAAGACTAGAAAAGCTTAAAAGGAAAGGAAGGGGTAAAGTGGTGAGGTTGCAGCAGCGACTAAGCATATATGGTGGCTAACATACGCAAATAAGAGCGAGAAGAGAAGCAAAGGAACGGTCGTGAAGCTAGCAATGATCAAGAGGTGATCCTGAACTCCTACTTATGTCAAACATAACCCAAAACCGTGTTCACTTCCCGAACTCCGCCGAAAAGAGACCATCACGGCTACACACGCGGTTGATGCGTTTTAATTCGGATCTGGTGTCAAGTTATCTACAACCGGACATTAACAAAGTCACATCTGCCACATAACCGCGGGCACGGCTTTCGAAAGTTTATACCCTCCAGGGGTGTCCCAACTTAGCCCATGATAAGCTCTCGCGATCAACGAAGGATATACCTTCTCCCAGGAAGACCCGATCAGACTCGGAATCCCGGTTTACAAGACATCTCGACAATGGTAAAACAAGACCAGCAAGACCGCCCGATGCGCCGACAATCCTGATAGGTGCTGCACATATATCGTTCTCAGGGCAACACCGGATGAACACTACGTACAACTAAAACCAGTTCTCAAGTTTCGCCGAGGTGGCGCTGCAAGTGGCTCTTGTTCGGACCAGCACTTAGAGAAGCACTGGCTTGGGGGGGGGCTAAAATAAAGATGACCCTCGGGTTGGCTGACCCAAGGGAAAGGTATAGGTGGTGGTGAGGCAAATGGTAAAACCAAGGTTGGGCCTTGCTGGAGGAGTTTTATTCAAAGCGAACTGTCAAGGGGGTCCCATAAATCACCCAACCGCGTAAGGAACGCAAAATCCGGGAACATAACACCGGTATGACGGAAACTAGGGCGGCAAGAGTGGAACAAAATACCAGGCATAAGGCCGAGTCTTCCACCCTTTACCAAGTATATAGATGCATTAATTAAATAAGAGATATTGTGATATCCCAACATAATCCTGTCCACCATGGAGCAATCTTCAACTTCACCTGCAACTAGCAACGCTATAAGAGGGGCTGAGCAAAGCGGTAACATAGCCAAGCAACGGTTTGCTAGGAAGGGTGAAAAAGGTTAGAGGCTGACATGGCAAATTGGGAGGCTTGATCAAAAAGAGATAGGTAGCGCAGCATAGCGATAGAACGAAGCAACTAGCATTGCAATGATAGTAATGAGATCCAAGGTGACGGTCATCTTGCCTGAAATTCCGCAAGGAAGAAGAACGAGTCCATGAAGAAGATGAATGGATGAAGCCGAACCAAGCGTAGACGAACGAATCCTCACGATCGCAACGAAACGGGAACTATCGAGAAGAAGCACACAACAAGGTAAACACACCACACATAGACAAGACATGATGCACAACCAGCATGATGCATGACAAAGCTACATGAACCTACTCATGGCAAGAGATGATGCAAACAAGAGCAACACATCAAGGCAAGTTTAAATGAGGCCGGAAACAACATAGAACTAATCCGGTAAGTCCTCATATGCAAATTTCGAAATTGGTCCAGATCTGAATAAACCTTATGTTCAAGTTGTTAAACAGCAAGTTAAGATGCACCAAGATGATCTACACGAGATTCTAGTCAAGTTACATATAAAGTTCATTAGATTTGGAGCTACGGCCTAGAAGATATAAGCAAAACAAGTTAAACATGGCATTGATGCAAAATGCATACAAACATCAAGCAAACACCTCAAAACATGGATGCAACATGATAATATGAAACTTCATGCAAAATCAAGCAAGTTTCATAAAGAGCACACTCAAAACGGAGCAACGGTGCAACACATACACTCTATACAAGATATGACAACAATCTGTCCAAAACAGCAACTAGGCATATTGCAAGCATCAAAACATTATGCTACAACACCTCAACATAAGAACAAAAGGCATTGACATGATGTACAGGTAAAGCATAACAAAACATGAACACTGAGCTATCTCCATAAATCACTATAACATGCTCCAAAACACATGGCAAGATTGCAAATAATAACAGTTTCAGACTTTGCAGAAATAACATCAGGTTGCAATATTTAGAGCTATCAAACAACATGTTACAGGAACTTAACATGTCAAACAAAGCCATGGCATGATACTACTAAATGCACAGAACAAAAGTCCTTTACTGACCATGAGCCAAAAAGGATCATAAGATATGATGGCACCCATATAAACATAGCAAGTTTCATTAACAGATTCAGCAAACAGGGCATGGCAGGAACAACGATAAGTAGGCATGTTGGTGAGCTTGTACCACTCACCATAGAGCAATACATGGCATGTTAAGGCAACCAAGAGTAAGATGACATGTTTATCAAGCTAGGAATGGCAAGATCAAGTTCATAGGGTGCATGGATCACTAGCAAAACACATGGCAAAACTGAACTTAATGTTAACAGGCTGACAGCAACATTATTTAGCAATTTGAGAGCAAGATTACAATAAGATACAGCAGGATATAAATGCAACCAGGGGCATGTATGGATAGAGCATGACATGTATAACAAAACATCCTTAGTGGACATCTCCAGATTATGCATAGAATGACTCGTAGCAGCAGATTTACATAGCATCACAAAATAACAGATCAACCTAGCAAAACAGTAACAGCAAGTACCCTACTTAACAAGGTCGATGCACTCACTACAAGACTCACAAAAATACATGGCAAGCACCTATGTAAAGATGGCATGATGTAGTTCAAAACTCATGTAGACATCAAGCTCATAGGATGCACACACAAAATGCGACGAAAAAGACAAATCATCAAGTTATGATAACAGACAACAGATTAACATCATATAGCACTCTTGCAATGATGATTCAGGCATCAATATGATCTCAAACAAGCATGTCACAATGGAACAAAATGTAGAGCATCTCCTGGTGAACATTTTGATATATCACACCCACGAAACAGAGCAGTATGCATGGAGTTATGACATGATGAACAGTGCATGAAAATGTTGAAAACTCTCAGGGACTTGGGGAAAATTCGGGGGTCAACCTCTGGATCTGGATCTGGGCGGCGCGGGTCCCGAGGCGGGCTAGGCTCGCCAGAGATGGGCGGCGCGGCGGCCGGAGCTGGAGGCGGGGCGACGCCGGCGAGGGGCGCGCGGAGGATGCCGGCGACGAGGCGGCGGAGGGTGGCGGCGGCTAGGTCTGGCGCAGGTGCGGCGGAGCAGGCCGGGCTTCGGCGGCGGCGGGGCGCGACCCGGCGGAGCATACCGTTTTTAACCCGCTCACGAAAACAAGGTCTGAGAGGGGCGACGGGCGCGCGCGAGAGGTCTGGACTCCGAACGGGCAACGGAGAGAACCGGGACAGATGCAAGTTTTGAAAACATGAGTACGCAATGTACATGATGACATGGCAAGATGCAACACGCAAGCACAAGGCATGGCAACGATGGCGAATAACTAGAAGACACCTGGCGCATCGAATCCGGGGCGTTACATCACCAACGATCCTCTCATCGGGAGGGGGTCAATCTCCATCAACATCTTCACTAGCACCATCTCCTCTCAAACCCTAGTTCATCTCTTGTATCCAATCTTTATATCCAAACCTCAGATTGGTACCTGTGGGTTGCTAGTAGTGTTGATTACTCCTTGTAGTTGATGCTAGTTGGTTTATTTGGTGGAAGATCATATGTTTAGATCCTTAATAAATATTAATACCCCTCTGATTATGAACATGAATACTCTTTGTGAGTAGTTACGTTTGTTCCTGAGGACATGGGAGAAGTCTTGCTATTAGTAGTCATGTGAATTTGGTATTCGTTCGATATTTTGATGAGATGTATGTTGTCTCTCCTCTAGTGGTGTTATTTGAATGTCGACTAACATGACACTTCACCATTGTTTGGGCCTAGAGGAAGGCATTGGGAAGTAATAAGTAGATGATGGGTTGCTAGAGTGACAGAAGCTTAAACCCTAGTTTATGCATTGCTTCGTAAGGGGCTGATTTGGATCCACTTGTTTCATGGTATGGCTAGGTTTACCTTAATACTTCTTTTGTAGTTGCGGATGCTTGCAATAGGGGTTAATCATAAGTGGGATGCTTCTCCAAGAAAGGGCAGTACCCAAGCACCGGTCCACCCACATATCAAATTATCAAAGTAACAAACGTGAATCATATGAGCGTGATGAAAACTAGCTTGAAGATAATTCCCATGTGTCCTCGGGAGCGCTTTTCCCATTATAAGAAATTGTCCAGGCTTGTCCTTTGCTACAAAAAGGATTGGGCCACCTTGCTGCACCTTATTTACTTTCATTGCTTGTTACCCATTACAAATTATCGTATCACAAAACTATCTGTTACCTACAATTTCAGTGCTTGCAGAGAATACCTTACTGAAAACTGCTTGTCATTTCCTTCTGATCCTCATTCGGTTCGACACTCTTACTTATCGAAAGGACTACGATAGATCCCCTATACTTGTGCATCATCAATTATTCTTTTAAGGATGAAGTACCTAAAAAACTTGGAGATCCGGGAATACCAACTATACCTTTCTCCATCAAAAGAAACTATGTTAAAACTGCTTTGTGTGATTTAGGAGCCGGTGTTAGTGTTATGCCTTTCTCCTTATATAAAAAGACTTGATTTGAATAAACTCACACCTACTGAAATATCTTTGCAAATGGCTGACAAATCAACCGCCATACCTTTCGGTATTTGTGAGGATGTGCCCGTTGTTGTTACAAATGTTACTACCTTAACTGACTTTGTTATACTTGAGATGCCCGAGGACGACCACATGTCGATTATCCTTGGTATACCCTTCTTGAATACTGCAGGGGCTGTTATTGATTGCAATGAAAGCTAGGTTACTTTTCATATCAATGGTAATGAGCATACGGTGCACTTTCCGAAGAAACAATTCCAAGTGAATGGTATTAATGTTATTGAAAAATCTACGACAATCACTATTGGAAGGTTTCAACTACCACTACCTACTGCAAAAAAGAAATATGAAATGCTAATTGTTGGGGACATGCATATCCCCATTGACGTACTTAGTGTTTTACGAAAGTTCTTCGGTTTCATGCTAATCGAAAGTGGTTGTTAATAAGACTTGATCAACATTATTAATGGATCATTTTTCAGAGGTGTGAATTTTATGAATTTAGTAGCCACTACCTTCTGTCCCTACTCTTTATTTTCTGTTTTCCTTGGTTAAATAAAATAAAATGCCATGTTTTATCTCTTTTCTGAATTCCCGTGCAATAAAAAAATGACCCAAAAATAAAAGTTCTCAGAATGCCCTGGAAATTTAATACGGTTTTTACTGAATATTTCTGAATTCTTGATGCAAAAAACATCAGAGGGGGTGCACCAGGTGGGCACAACCCACCTGGGCGTGCCAGCAGCCCCATGCATGCCTTGGTGGGTTGCGGTCCCCACGTGGCCTCCTCACTTATCTTTTTAGCCCATGTCATCACCTACCTCCATAAAAAAGTCACCATTGCTCTCTCTCTCTCTCTCTCTCTATCTATCTATCTATCTCTCTCTCTCGTGTTCTTGCTCTCAAACCCGTGGATTTTGATCTCTTTGATTGAAGCTCCATTTCCAAAACTGTTTAGGGGGATTGCTACTTGGTATGTGACTCCTCCATTGGTCCAATCAGTTTTTAATTTAGTGGTCTATATTTTGAATAATTAGCTACTCTTGGTTCTGCTGTAGATGAGCTTGCATGTTGAATTTTTAGAGTTTGAAGTAGTTTGAATGCTTGATATGGCCTCTATGCACCCATATGAGTAGTTGCTATCAATCTTATGAAGTTTTGTTGAGAAACATTTTGTGGACTAAAAATTTCAGAATTTTATTCAAAGGAAAAAGATGAGTTTCTTTAGGAAGTTTGCTTCCAAGAAGAGCTCCAAGGGAGTTATTGGGGAGTCATCAGACACTGATTTCCGCACCCGGAGAATGGCAGAGGTATGACCATGCAAATGCTGCACAACCCATTCATGGATGGAGCCGGAATCCGTCACGAGTTTGCACAATTTGCTGCTAATGCCGGCCTCACCGACTTTATTGCAATTGAGTGTGAATAGTATCATCTCCTCACAAATTCCTTGTGCAAAGTTTTCATTTCATAAGTAGGAATGACCCTCCTGAGGTGTAGTTTAATTTATATGTTGAAACCCGTCAGATACCACTTACTGAATTTTGTGATATATGCTTGATCCCTTCTAATGGGGAAATAAGAGAGCCTAGGCGTGCAGAGTTTGAGGACTGCTATTGTACTTTGTCAGTGGAAGTTGACGAGCGGTCTTGGTATATCACCGATAGACCGCCTGTCAAATATCGTTCCATTAGGAGGTCATTTGATGCCCCAATGGTTAATCGCGTTAACCACTAGACACCTCTCTCTTTGCAGCCCGACACCTCTCCACAACAATCCACTAGCCCATCTAAACCCCCTCCATGCTCCTCGCCATCGGATCATGATGTGTGGGTGAAAACCGTACCTCAATAGCCCTCTCCTAGCTCCCTCTACCTATATATAAGCCTCTCCCTCCAATTTTCGGGCAAACCCTAAATCAACCCCTCCTCCTCCGCACCGGACACGTCCGCCGATGGCCGAATGCGTCTAGCCTCCGCCGATGATCCAATCGTGCGCCGCCACCTGTCTGAATTCGTTATATCACAACGGAGCCGCATAATCTACCTATATATGTCTGAATCTGTTATATCATGTTGCTATGTTTGCTTGATGCTACCATCAAATCCATGCATAATCTGGAGATGCCCAATTGACATGTTTTGATGTCCATGTTATGATCTATCATGCCATGCCATTTTATGCCATATCTAAGTCTTGTAGCACGTGTTTTCATTGCCATGAACATGCCTAAATGATATTCTAGTTTTCTGTTAACTTCATGATGCCCCTTAGTGATTTTGGTGTATTGAAGACTTATAGGTTAAGAGACTGATGCGTTTGTAAGTGTACACATGTCTATAAGTCTATGAGGAGTTTGATATTTACAAAGAAAGTCGACCCCTAAAAATAAAGTTCTTCGACTGAAGACTTTGGATTTCTGAAGACTTTCTAAAGACTTTGAAAGTGAAGAAATTGGTGTGACCTTCAAGACTTGGTAATCATTCGAGGGACATGAAGCATGAAGACTCTTGTTTTTACTGTTTCTTTTTCTCTTTCTTGAGACATAGGAAACACCGACTGTTAAAGGGGGTCGAGGAAATACTAAGGAAAAATTTCCATGTGTTGCTCAACTCAAAATCCTACACCTACCAATCCCTTCGAGTGAGGCCAATGGAAAACTCTCACAGTTCGGTCATATTCTTCAGTGACAGAGACGAAGTTCTTCTGGTCTTTGAGGAATTTGTTCTAACTCAGGAGTTAGGAATTCGCCAGTGCGATTTGCCTACACAGTGAGGAACATGATAGCCCTGAGGTATTTTTGAGTCAAATATTCTGACCGTTGCTGTGCTACGCGCCAGCTCTCCCAAAATATCTACCCACCTTACGGTCATATCAGACAAGGGCATTTATGTCTTATCATGTCGGGCTACTCCCGACTATAAATAGCCGCCCCCTACAACCACTAGTTGGTTGGCTGCTCCGAGAGAAACTGACACTTGTCATTTGAGAGCAACCCATCCTCCGAGGACTTTGAGTGAAAATCATCAAGTGAGGAAATCCCAAACCCAAACCTACAAAACCCCAAAGTGATTGAGCATCACTGAAGAGATTGATCCTGCATGGATCCGACGCTTGTTTCCTTTGAAGACTGTGCTTCTTCCAGACGGTTAGGCGTCAAGGTCAAGAGCATCCAAGAGGAATTGTGGATCGCCGAGTGACCGAGTTTGTGAAGGTTCAGAAGTCACCTGAAGACTTACCACGAGTGATTGGGCGAGGTCTGTGTGACTTTAGCTCAAGGAGAATATGGTGAGGACTGTGTATCCGGGACGGGGTGTCCTCAAGTTTAAATACTCAACCGCTCCAACCAGATGTACAACTGAGACAATAGTTGGAACTGGTCTACCAAATCATTCTCTTCACCAAGCTTACTGGTTCCATTTCCTCAACTCAATCATTTCCTCATTTCTGTTGCTATGTGCTTGTTCATATCTATTTGAAGACTTTGACTGAAGACTTTCTCAATTTCCTTAGTTCAATTTCTTCAGTCTGTTCGTCTTCATCTTGTGTTATCCTATGCTTACGCTTTCTGTACTCTGTGCTTGTCTTCATTTCATCATGATGACTATGCGTGTGTTTTGCTATGTTTACTTTTGAGTACTTTCCGCTGCAAGTAGTTCTTCATTTAGGAATTTCCTCACCAGCAAATTCCTCAGTGAAGAATTCATAAAAATCGCCTATTCACCCCCCCTCTAGTCGATATAACGCACTTTCAATTGGTATCAGAGCAAGGTACTCCCTTGTTCTGTGTGATTTTGGTTTAACCACCTGGAGTTTTAGTTATGTCGACCGCAGGTATGATCAAGGTCTCTACTAGGTGTCCTACCTTCGATGGAATGGACTACCCCTACTATAAGAATAAGATGCGAATGCATCTTGAGGCAATTGATAATGATCTCTGGTATGTTGTGGAAAATGGTGTTCCCTCAGTTACACCTTCCCTGAATGCTGCTGATGTGAAGAGATTCAAGCAACTCGATTCTCAAGCGAAGAGCATCATATGTGGCCATCTGAGCAAAAGGCAATATGGTAGAGTGAGTGCTTTGGAAACTGCTAAGCTTATCTGGGATAGGCTCTCCAAAGTAAACGAAGGAGTCTCAATTCAACGTGACTCTCGTGTCAACGTTCTTCGCAATCTCTTCAACCGCTTCAAAAGACTCGACAATGAAAATGTTCAGCAAACCTTTGATCGCCTCACTGATATCTCAAATGAGCTTCAAGCGCTTGGCACCACTAACATCACCGACCATGAGGTGGTGAAGAAATTGCTGAGATCACTAGATTCCTCATTTGACACTCTAGCACTGATGATTCAAGAGCGTGCTGATTACAAGTCACTTGATCCCGCTGATATCCTCGAGAGGCTAAACACTCATGAGTTCCAGCTTGCTGAGAAGAGAGATCTCTATGGTTCGAGCTATGGCAAACCACGTGCTCTGAAGGCCAAGGCAGTCTCTGAGTCTGAAGAAGAGGACTCTACCAGCAGCCTGGTGATCCTGAAGAACTGAGCCAGGAACTAGCACTGCTCGTGAAGAAATTTCAGAAGTTCTCAAGATGTGGTCGCTTTGGAAAATCCTCAAGGAACAACGATTCCTCATCTAGTGACTAAAAGAAGAGGCTATGCCACAAATGCAAGAAACCTGGTCACTACATTCAAGATTGTCCTCAGTGGGACAAGGAATTAAAGAAGAAGAAATACAAGGATTACAGTTCTGATGATGCCAAGAAGAAGAAGAAATCTTCAAAGTCTTCATCATCAAAATCCTCGAAGTCTTCATCTCACAAGAAGAGCAGCTCCAAGAAGGCTCGGGCATTCATTGGCAAGGAAATGGATTCTGAGGCTGAATCTAAGGATCATGAGGAAGAGGAGGCATCCGAGGAGTCCGAGTCTGGTGTGGCAGGCCTAGCTCTTGCTACTGCATTCGTTAGCAAGTCTATCTTCAACTCTGAAGAAAATGGCAACACCAACAATGCTGATGAAGGCAATGATGACTACGCTCCCACCTATTGCTTCATAGCAAAGGGTGCCAAGGTAATTAAATACCCCTCCTCTGAATCTAGTGAGGATGAATCTGATGAACATCTTAAGCCCAGTTACTCTAAACTTGCTAAGATTGCTGTGAAACAACAAAAGGCTATTGAAAAGCTTCAAAACATGCTAGACAAAAGTGATGATATGTTGGGTGATGAAATGGACCGCACTAAAGACTTAACTGAAAAACTTCAAAGACTTCAGTCTAAGTTTGACAACCTTCAAAGTCATCATAACACACTCTTATCTGATCACGCGAAGCTTTCTTATGAATTTCTTCAAAGGAAGCAAGATCTTGAGAAGCTAAGAGTGAGTTATGAAGATCTTCAGAAGGATCGCGATTCATTACTTGCTCAACAAATCAGCGCTACTCAGGAAGAATTTGTTCCTCCATGTCTGAAGTGCATTGAACATGAATCTGCTAATTCTTCACCTGAATGTTCAAATGCTTCAAATGTTACAAATTCTTCGTCTGTCTCTGCTATCACTAATTCCTCATCTGAGGACATTGCTAGTACCGCCGATGATGCAGGGCTGAAGGAATTGTACACGACAGGCATGTACAAAAGCCTCAAAGGGCATCAGATTCTATGTGATGTGCTTAAAAAGCAAATCCTCAACAGGAACCCTAGGAAAGAGGGTATTGCCTTTGAGAGGAAACTCAATGCTGATGGATCATATTGGAAGCCTGAGCAGTACCCCAAAAACTCATGGGTTGCTGCAAAGGGACCTCCAGTTGATCCATCCAATCTATCTAGCTTTACATGTGAATCTCCTCATTCTTCTGATGAGTCATTTGACTCCAACTATAAACTGTTCAAAAATCAGAATGGTGAAGTATTTGCTAGATATGTTGGCACTAACTGCAGGAACGATTCCCCTATGAAGAAAATCTGGGTTCCCAAAAGTTATCTTCAAAGTCTTTAGGTGAATGTCCTCATGACACCACCTGTGAACAATAGGAACCCCAGATCAAATTCTTCATATGGACCTAATTCTTCATATGGGCCTAATTCTTCATATGGATCAAATTCCTCAACCGGATCAAAATCCTCACATGATCATCATCGTGCTAACCCCTCTGTTTCGCAGGGTAGAGCTAAGGGCTATGAATATGAGCGTTATTCTTCAAATCATTATGTTCATAAGTTCTCGAAAATTTCTCTGCTTATTCATATGCTTATCCTAACCCCTCTTATGTGAAAGGAAGCGGACTGGGTTCTATGCCTCCTTTCTCATATGGTGCTCGCAGAGTGATGAATTCTTTGCCACCCCTTTAGATGTGGGTGGTGAAGAAAAAGAACTAATCTCTTATGCAGGGTCAGGTCTCTAGACGTGCTCAAAACGTTTGAAGAATTTGCTGGAGACCTGAATGTGCCTGAAAGGATGCAGGCTAATCATGAAGAAATGAATTTTCATTTCTCACATCCTAATACTGATTTATTTGTGCGGTTCCTTGATGAAATTGATCTGATGATATTGATGTCATATTCTTCACTGATGAAGTATATGAGTTCGTAAGTTGCACTAATTCATCCGTAGGATGATCAACCCAAAGCAAACGAGTGGGTCCTCGATAGTGGATGTACGAATCACATGACTGGTCAGAAGAATCTATTGATAGATGCTCCTTTATCACCGTCACATCTGAAGCATATCATTTTCGCAGACAAAGGCAAAAGTCAGGTATTGGGTCTAGGTAAGGTTGTGATCTCAACGGATCGACACATGGACAAAGTCATGCTTGTCGACTCCTTAGGATACAACCTCATGTCTGTCTCAATGCTTTGTGATCTCGATATGGTTGTTGTCTTTGGAAGATATCTTTGTGTTGTGATCATGGAAGCTGACCATTCCAAAGTCTTCGAAGGCTTTAGGAGAGGAGACTTGTATATTGTTGATTTCTCTACAGGACCACAACCAGTCGTGTGCTAACTCGCAAAAGCTTAAGAAGGTTGGCTATGGCATCAACGACTTGGTCATGCTGGCACGAGGAATCTGCACACACTTGCGAAGAAGAAGCATGTCATTGGCATTGAGAATGTCAAGTTCCTCAAAGATCACTTATGCGGAGCTTGTGAAGCTGGAAAGATGACAAAGGCCAAGCATCTAGCGAAGACTATCATGACCACCACTCGACCATTTGAATTGCTTCACATGGTCTCTTTGGTCCTAACCAATATTCTGCAATTCTAAATGATGCATCTCAATATGGCTTTGTTATTGTTGATGATTATTCTCATTACACATGGGTGCACATTGTCACTTACAAACATGAAGTGCAGGAAGTCTTCAAACGATTTTCCTCGAGGGCTTCAACCAACTTTGGTGTGAAGATCAAGCACATCAAAACTGACAATGGGACCGAGTTCAAGAATTCCGGTCTTGATGCCTATCTTGATGAACTTGGTATTACTCATGAGTTATCTGCTCCTTATACTCCTCAGTAGAATGGCATCATGGAGCGCAAGAACAGAAACCTCGCTGAAATGGCTCTCACTATGCTTGATGAATACAAGACGCCTCGTCATTTCTGGATTGAGGCAATTGATACTGCATGCCACGTCATCAACAGGGTATATCTTCACAAATTCTTCAAGAAAACTGCTTATGAACTCCTCACTGACAAAAAGCCCAATGTGAGTTATTTCAAAGTCTTCGGTGCAAAATGTTGGATTAGAGATCCTCATCACACTTCAAAATTCTCACCGAAAGCAGATGAAGGTTTTATGCTTGGTTATGGAAAGGACTCGCACACCTATAGAGTCTTCAACAGCGTTCTTCACAAAGTTGTTAAAACTGTAAATGTGCGGTTCGATGAAACTAATGGCTCGCAAAAAAAGCACCTACCTTCTGTGATAGATGAACCAGCTCCTGAGGATTCTATCAAGTTCAAGGCTACTGAGGATGTCATTCCCACCGAAGAATCTGCTGAAGAATTCATTCCAGATCGTGACGAACGCCGGGCTGACGCACCTGAAGAAAATGGTGCTGAAGAAAATGCTCCTGAAGGGAATGCTGATCAAATTCCTCGGAGACAACACACTCATCCTCGCATTGCTAGCGAAGTGCAAATCGAGAAGATCATTGATGACATTGAAGCACCAGGTCATCTCACACGCTCAAAATCTTCACATTTATCTAACTTTTGTGGGCACTTTGCTTTTGTGTCTATCTCAGAGCCCACTAAGGTAGATGAAGCATTTCTGGAGCCTGAGTGGATTCAGGCTATGCAAGAAGAATTACATCAGTTCGAGCTCAACAACGTCATGGAACTAGTCAAACTTCCAGATCCTCGCAAGCACAACATCATTGGCACAAAATGGATCTACCGCAACAAGCAAGATGAAAATGGCCTTGTGGTGAGGAATAAGGCACGACTGGTAGCTCAAGGCTACACACAGGTTGAAGGAATTGATTTCGATGAAACTTTTGCACCTGTTGCTAGACTTGAGGCTATTCGCATATTACTTGCTTACGCTAACCATCATAATATCACTTTATATCAAATGGATGTGAAAAGTGCATTCCTCAATGGTAAGCTTGAGGAAGAAGTATATGTTGCTCAACCCCCAGGTTTTGAAGATCCAAAGAATCCCGACAAAGTCTTCAGACTCAGCAAGGCCCTGTATGGCCTCAAGCAAGACCCTCGGGCGTGTGATGAATTTGCCTATATGATGAGTGAAGAATATCAAATGTCTATGATGGGAGAATTGAAATTCTTTTTAGGTCTTCAAATTCGTCAACAGCACAATGGCATATTCATATCCTAGGAGAAAGACCTCAAAGATGTATTGAGGAAATTCAGCATGCAAGACTGTAAAGGGGTCAAAATTCCAATGCCCATGAATGGCCATATATGCACTGATGAAAATGGTAAAGACTTTGATCAAAAGGTATACCGCTCCATGATTGGCTCTTTATTGTACCTATGTGCATCTAGGCTAGATATAATGCTTAGTGTTTGCATGTGTGCCCGATTTCAAGCTACACCGAAGGAATCACACCATAAGGCTGTGAAGCATATTCTTCGATATCTAGCTCACACACCAACACTTGGATTATGGTATCCCAAGGGCTCTTCATTTGATCTCATTGGATATTCAGACTCTGACTATGCTGGCGATCGCGTGGACCGCAAGTCAATGTCAGGCACATGCCATTTCCTCGGACAATTTTTGGTCTGTTGGTCCTCGAAGAAACAGAAATGTGTATCACTCTCCACTGCAGAAGCTGAGTACATTGCTGCTGGATCGTGTTGTGCTCAATTACTATGGATGAAGCAAACACTCAAGGACTATGGCATCAACGTGAAGAATGTGCCTCTCTACTGTGACAATGAGAGTGCTATCAAGATTGCTCATAACCCAGTTCAGCACTTGAAGACAAAGCACATCCAGATTCATCATCATTTTCTTTGCGATCATGTGTTAAAGGGCGATATCTCCATCGACCATGTAAGCACTGAAGATCATCTGGCCGATATCTTCACTAAGCCCTAGGATGAGAAGAGATTTAGCAAGTTGCTGTGTGAACTAAATATCCTAGAATCTTCGAATGTTCTCTGAAATGGACACTCATCCTAAAACTTATGCTGACTTGATGACTTAGATGTGCAACACGCGAAGTAACATTTTTCTTCAATCAATGAAGACTAACCCTCTAAGTGTGAAGAAATTAACGAAGAAACTGACTCTCAGAGCCCTACGACAATTGTACGCGGTGTCTGAAGTCAGCTTTCTTATACGGTGGGTTACGCCAGCACCAAAAGTTGAAAATCGTCAAATTTGAGTTTTTCCTAAGTTTTTGAAATTCCTCAATTTTTCAAATTCTTCAACTTGCAATGTCTTCACTATTTCCGTCGTTTTTCTTCATTTTGAATACATATATATGAGTTTATGTCCTCTATAGCATTCACTTATTGCTAAATCTTCAAGTTGACTTTTTCTGCTAAGTGAATGTGATCCGACCCTTCCCCCTCTATGCTAAACTCAACCTAATCTACTCACAAATTCTTCATGTGCATTCTAATTTGAAACTCGTTCAAAATCTTCACTGTGTCCTAGACAGCTGAAGAAATTGCGAACGTAACTTTAACTAATCTTATCAGAATTTTCGGCTTTGCCGCTCAAACCGTTCCACATCCCACGACAATATTTATCTATTCACCCACGATCCTACAAGATCGCCACCTCACAGTACGTGGGTGACACATGTCAAGCGAATGAGAAGGGCCAGGGGCACGTTCGTCCGAAATCTTTGGGCGTACAGTTTTTCACTGCCACTATAAATACCTCTGCCTCTTCCTCACTTCACTTTTACTTCGCTCGATCTCACTCCTGCTCAAGCTTCCCAAACCCTAGCGCCGCCGCTACTTCATCATCGCTGGTGAGGAAGAGATTCACTGCCTCGACCTCGACGCCATCGTACTCGCGCCAGTTGCGGACTTCTTCACTCCGCCGCTGCCGTAGCTGTCTTCCTCTGCCGAGTTAGGGCGTGGAAGATCTGAACGGACGAACTTCACATCTACACTTCCCAGTTTGTCGTGTTCTTCATCAAGGGGTAATTAAAAGTTACTTTTACTGCCCGCTTTGATTGTTGTGTTTTTCTTCAAAATCTTCAAAGGTGTTCATTCTTCAAATCTTCACACACTAAACACCTCACATGTTATCTGTTCTTGATTCGTTTCTCTAAGCGATGATTTTCTTCAAGGTTCCTCAATTGTGTGGATTTTCAAATCTGTACAACTTTGGAACCTAAGATTAAGAACACTTAGTGAAATTCTTCAAGACTCATCTGGTCAAATTCCTCAAACCTATTCTTTTTGAAAATCTTCTGAGAACGCATATGACCTCTCCAAATTCCTCGCAACTATACTCTATTCACAGGTACACATGTTCGCTGCTGAATCTCTAGGTTCTCATCAACTTAACTCATTTGTAGCATTCCTCGAAGAAAAGTTGCACACCTCTTCAGAAACTTCAGTTGTTCATATTCCTCAGCTGAAGAAAATGGCTGATGGTAAGAAGCCACAGAAGGGAGGAAAGAGGCCTGAGGTCAATACTGCGTTTGAAATCCCTAAGGACATTTATGATGGATACTGCACTCCTGATGAGGCCAAGTTTGGCAAGGAGGACAAGAATCAACGCAAGGTGTGCATACAACGGATAGAGAGGAGATGTGCACAAGAATGGAGGGAGTACAGGTATGTTACTCCCAAGTACATGAAGAAATTTGCGCTCAACCCTCCATGCTCAAGACCTCCATTGGCACCTGGCCAACTGGCGGATCCTACCAGCCTCGGCGCAGTGAGGACTATGCTGATGAATGGGCAAGGCGCAGGGCCAAACTGGCCAAACAAGCAAAGGAAGCAGTAAGGAAATTCAATGAAGACTCTACTGTTGCTGCTACCACTGCTGAGGCCTCTACTAGTAAGCCCAGGAAGGCGATGCCTAAGAAGCCTGCTCATAAGTCAAGCGCTTCTTCTTCAATGCCCTCACGGCCAAGCTCCTCAGCAATGCCCTCACAACCAGAAGCTTCAAAGCCCTCACGGCTAATTCCTCAGTCTGCTCCTCCTCCTCCAAAGTCCTCAGTTCCTCCGACAAAGTCTTTAGCTGCTCCGACCAAATCCTCGGCACCTGTGCATCTCGCCACATGCCAAAGGACAACTGGCATCTTTATTGCCTTTGGAGCATCTTCTAGCTCCACTTCTGCACCAAGTTCTTCAGTTGGCCCCTCTCTGCTGAAGAAAAAGGCCACTGCTGGACGAGGCCTTCGACCAAGTCCTCACAAGAAGAAGGCACCTTCCAAATTCCCTCTGATGATGAAGAACTTGCCGAAATCATCAGAGACAGGCAAGCCAGGGCCGCTAGAGCCAAAGGCAGCAATGTGCCACTACTACTGGATCCAAAGTTGATCCTCGATTTCTTTGACTTATGGCACAAAGACCCTAACACACCTCTGCCGGAGATGAACCTCACTCCTGGTCAAAGTCATGTTCTGACTCACTTCATTGAGGAAGAGAAGTGGAAATATGAACAAGGCCGAAAACTGAAGAAAGCGCAGTACAAGAAACAGCGCTACCTCAAGGACAATGTCCTCACTCTTACCCCTGAACAACTCATTGCTTTGCAAGCTGAAATCAAGCAACTGAGTGATGATTTCAATCGGTACTATGCTGATTGGAAGGGAGCAAAGGTTCGGTTCGTCAATTTGATGAAGACATTTACTTCAACTGCTACTGCTCCTGTGCACGTTGAAATTCCTCAGGCTGAAGCATCTGCTCAGCCTACTGAAGAACATGCCAGCACCGCTGATGTCAGTCAGGCTGCTGAAGAAAATGAGAGTACCAGGGCTGATGACTACATTCCAGCCGTTGAAGAAATTGCCAGGGCATCCACTAGTGGTGCGAGTGAAGAAAATGAAGAAGTCAGGGCAACTGTAATAGTTGTGCCTGAAGAAACTGAACCCAAGTCCTTTGCACCTCCTACGCCTACACCAGCTCCTATCCTTCCATCTACACTAGATGTGAAGAAGACCAAGGCTACAAAGCGTGTAGCGATGAAACAGAGGAAGGCATCAGCTTCATCAGATTCTTCCTCTCCGAAGAAAATGAAGCCTTTGACAAGTTCAACTGAAAATCCAATTGATGTCATTCCTGTCTCTTACATGCCATCAAAGGACCTTGTTCCGTTTGGTGAAGATTATGTGATTCTCGAGGAATGCGATGAAGAAACTCCTTCTTCTGCTTTGACAGAGCAGATGGATGAAGAAATTGAAGTGGATAGAATCCCTTCAACCCCAGTTGTTTCCTCACCTATGCCTCAGTTCACTGCTGAAGAGGCAGGTGTTGAAGAAATGGAAGATGAGGATGTGGACATCGGCTGTACCACACCTATACTGAGTGATGACTTTTGGGAAAGTCAGCACCCCAACTCTCCGTTGTTCACTCCTCTCCAAGAAATTCCTTAGTCTCCTACTGCTACTGAAGTGCAAATGGGATCTGATGAACCTCGTGCAACCCCGTCCGTCCATGAAGAAATTGCAGCCACTAGTGCTGAAGAAAATGTAAATGAAGAATTGATGACCCAAGCTGCAGCTACAGAAGAGCCTGAAATTCCTCAGCATGAGGAACCTGAGATTGCGATTCCTGAGGTGGTAATGCAGATAACCGACACCCCTCAACCCAAGCCAAAGAATCCCTTCTCCAAGAAGCCAAAATTCAAGGCTGATGATTTCTTCGGCGAGCGTGTGTTCTTCACTGAATTCAACCCATATGACAATGCTCATCTTAGAAGTAAGCGTTTCTGGACTGCCAGCCAGACCAACTTCTATTCCTCAATACTCTTCGACAAGGAAAAAGTCTTCGACCACCAGCACATTCCTCACGTGGACATGGAATCAATGCCTTGCTTCACGCCAGTCCTCAGTATGATTCATGATGCAGGTCTGCTTAACTTTTGCACTGACATCGTTGACTGTAATGAAGAGCTAATTCTTCAGTTCTATGCGATGCTGCACATCACTGGTGAAGCAAATGACATCAGCTCTTGGGTGTTGGACTGGATGACCGAAAACACTCATTACAAGGCACCAGCCTCTGAATTGCTTCGTGCCTTGCCAATCAGTCCTCCACTAGAAGGTGCTCGTTGTCCGTATGATGAGCATCAACTCACTGATCACTATATGCAAGTGCTCATGAAACCGCTGAAGCCTGGACAAGCCCAAAGAACCAAATTCCTCGTGAAGGAATTGTTGTATGTGCCCAGGACCATCTATCGCATTCTGACGAAGACTATCAGTCGAATCAAAGGTCATGACTCATCTGATGAAGAAATTGTTGGAATGATGAAGAATATGCTATTCAACATCATGCATGGTATCCCTATCAATTACCATGATTTCTTCATGAGGACTCTTGCAAATGTTGTAGTTTCCCCATTTGAGCTGAAGCCTTATGCTCCATGGATCATGAGATTCCTCAGAACAAGGTCTTCGCCCAACTACAAGGCTGACACTCTCAACCATGGCAGCTACTTGCCCCCAATTGAAGTCCTCAAATGGACATATTCTTTAGCTAAATAAAAGGGCAAGGCACCTGCTATTGTCGATGAAGGCATTCGTCCATTGGATGGTCAGTTCCGCAAAGCTGCATCTTACTCCACCAATGATGACTCTGCCACACATGATTCTGCTGCCAATGCTTCCAAGCAAAGTCCTCAAGCTACTGCTCCTCGTGTGATGAAGGACTGTGAGCTGCTTCTAAGTCTTCACCAGAAGGTCGATCGGAACCACAAATGGGTTAAGCGTCAGTTTGGCTATATTCTTCACAACATGACCTCTACACACAATGCCGTGAAGAAAAACCATTACTACCTCCATGAAGTGTTTGATCGCACCTAGGCTATTCTGTCACATCTGTATGGTGAAGAAGATCTGAAGCAGAAGGGCTTCAAAGAAGACTTTGACTGGTCTGCTCCTCCACCGAAGAAGCTCAAGAAGGTCAAGGTTCCCCCCTTGGTCACAAGTTCATATTCTTCATCCCGCGACATGAACGAGTACGAAGACTTGGACGACACTGCAGCAGGCCCTACATCAACTCAAGACCCCAATGACGCTGGCGCTTGTCACATCCTAGTTAGCCATGCATTAGAGTGTTGCATCATGTTTACTCTTTCATCAGAAACCTGAAATGGGGATGACAGAACCCCCAGTCCCCTCTGAAACCAATTAGGGTTTACTAAAAACTTTTTCAATGAACCTGAAATGCCCTTCTAAAATGCCCATCATTTTTGTCTTGGTTCAGAACCTCTGCAAAAAGTGATGCACATTTTCCTAGGCCATCTTAGGGTTTTTGAATTAAATCATAAATATTTGAATTTGGGCATTTAAAATTATATAAAATATTTAAATGCTCAAATATCTCCAAACTAAAATGTTTCATGTTGGAAATAATCCAACTATGGACCAGGAGTAGTTTGGTGATTTTAGGAGTTGCCTAAGTATTTTATTAAATTCAACAAAGTTGCAGAAGTATTAAAAAAACAGAAAACAGAAAGAAAATGGAAAAACTTACCTGGCGCCCAGCACCCGGCCCACCTGCCGGCCCAGCCCAGCGCCGCTCCAGCGAGCTACTTGCCGGCCAGGCAGGCAGGCAGGTGCCCGACGGCGACCGCAGCGTGCGCCACGCACCTGCTCGCCGCCTCGCCGCTCCCCTCGCCCGGTGACGTCGTGGATCGGCCTACCTCGCTCCCCCGAACCCCCCAGACACCCCCTCTCCTCTCCAGCTCCTCCCCCTCGCGCTTCCCCTGCCATGACTGACGCCACCATCGCCGTGCCTTCGTCGTAGCCGTGCTCCCCGCCGCCCGTGCGTCCTCTCATCGTGTCTAAGAGCTCCGCCGCTGTCCACTCCATCGAGCAAGCCGAGCCCCGAGCGCTCGCAACGCCCGAGTCCACCGCAACGACCTCGCCTGAACCGCCGTCGCCGGAGATCCCCTTCAACGCCGTCGTTGCTCCGGTTCATCTCCGGCCACACCAAGGGCTTCGTCGCACTCACTGTGAGCTTAGCCATCTTCCCCTTCCGTCCGTTCTTGCTCCCGAGCCGTGTAGCGACCTCCCGGAGCTCAACCGCACCCACCGCCGTGGAGCTCGTCGCCGACGAGCTCCCGGTCATCCTCCGGCCACTCCGCGGTGTCCATCATGCTCACCGTGTCACTTAGCACCTAGTAAGCCACTCCCCGAGCCTCACCGACCCCTCTAGCGTCAAGTTCATCTCCGGCCGAACCCCGGTGGCCGCCAAAGTCGTCGCCGGCGCCAACTCCGGCCACCCCGACCCCAACGGACTCCACCAAGAGCTGCGGCTCGTCCTCAGCTCCACTCCGGTGGTCTCCGCGACCCATTTGGTGGCCGAAACAGCCAAAACCACTTCCGCCGCCGCGTCGGGCTCGCCGGCAGCTAAACGCCGGTGCAGCCGACCCGGGTTTGACCATGGGTGGGCCCTGGTTGACTCCCCTGAGTCAATGACAGGTGGGGCCCAGCTCTGTTAATTAAACAGGTTTAGTTTTAATTAAACTTTAATTAATTTAATCACCCTGACACGCGGGACCCACTGTCAGGTTTGACCCGGACGTGTTCCGTTGACCTGCTGACGTCACACTGACGTCAGGCTGACGCAATAATTGATTTTCTGGAATTAATCTAATATAGGAAATTCCAGAATATAGTTTAAACTTCAAAAATTCATAACTTTTATTCTTTAACTCCAAATCAGACAAATTATATATGAAAAATGATCAGAAAAATCCAATCTATCCATCTGTACTATTTTCATGCATGACTAAACAAGTTAACTTGATGTTTAATGCAGAACAACGAAAAACACTTTAAAGGGCCATGTTTGAGTTTGAAATTTGAATTTTGATTCAAATTGGTTCAAACCCTTTGGGTCTTAGTTGCTTTAGCCCAACACACTCATATTGCTATGTTTCATGCATGCATCATATTATTGCACATTGTTTGGTGATGGTTGTGTATCGGTGTTCTTTGCGGCAGGTTCTGCCTCCGAGGAGTATCGTGATTACCCTAACGAAGAACCGTATCAGTGCATCGAACCATCAGGCAAGCAACCAACCATTTGATCATATCGATACAATACCATGTTCTCGCTCCTGCTCTCTTTTACTGCATTAAGACAACGCGTTTCAAACTGCTGTGTGCTACGGTAGTTGAACCCACTTCCTCTGCATGACCTGTCATTGCCACAGTAACTAGATGAAACCCACTAGCATGTGTTGGAGTTGATTGAGCCATATGTATGTGTTGTTCCTACCTTGCTATGCCTGCTATGCTTAGAGTCGTGTCAGGTCTGGTTCATCTGGGTGATGGGCTAGAGTGAAATGATTATGTCGGTATGAGAGTGGTGTGGTGAACACGATTTGGTAAAGGTATCGATGAGAGGCCATGTAGGAGTACATGGTGGGTTGTTTCATTGAAGCCGACCTTAAGCACTGAGATCTGTATGTGTGATTTAAGGATCAGCTACTACCATGCATTGGGCCCGAAACCAATGGACCCTCTTGGCTTCTTATTCACCCTAGTTCTCCGTCCAGGAGTTGCAAGTAGTTTCTGGTGTTTGTAGCCTACTGGAGGCCGTGGACAGCGCTGACCGTAGGGGTGGGCTGTGATGCGGTAGGTACGTGGCCGGGTGTACCGAATACCCGTTAGGTATCTCGGGAACCCTGTTCACATCGTTCGGGGCCGTATGAGAAACCTCGGCCGGACTCCCTGCGGATGGAACCTGGATAGGCGATAAACCTGGACTGGAGGCTTAGGTGGTTAGGTAGGTCGTGGCCGACACCCACGTTGGGCTTCCGCTTGAAGGTTGCCGAGTACATGTCGTGTAAACGACGGTAAGTGGTGAGAGCGTGTATGAAGAAGTACACCCCTGCAGGGTTATCATGATCTATTCGAATAGCCGCGTCCGCGGTAAAGGACTACTTGGTTGCCTGTACAGTTCATAGACAAGTAAATGGAAACTACTAAAAGCCTCAAGATAAGTGTGAGTGCCGAGGATGGCTCTTCCGTAGGAAGACGGAGGTGGATCCTCGGTAGTGTATTGAATTGGTGAGTAGTGGACTCGTGTACGCAAAACCATTTCAAGTTGGAGTCTCGTAGGTTAGCCTAGCCAAGAGTCAAAGCTGGCTTGCTGCAACAACTCCACCAACCCTTCTTGATAATATGCATGTATGTAGGATCTGATGTAAGTCTTGCTGAGTACCTTTGTACTCATGTTGCTATAATTTACATTTTTACAGAAGACGCTGCAACCCCTTCTGATGGGTTCTACATAGACGTTGACATAAATGAGTAGGCTAAGGCCCAGGTGGTGATCCTGAGCTTGTGAAGGACCTCATAGTATAGCTAGGCTTTCCAAGCCTCTTTTATTTTTCTAGTTGTCTGTACTCAGACAAGTTACTTCCGCTGCTAGTTTGTATGACTGTATGACTTGAATGCTGGGTCGTGTGACCCGTACCTTTGTGTATGTTATGTATGGCTCTCTGAGCCTTAAATAAAGTACTTGTGTCGTAGAGTCATGTTGTGATGCCTTGTTGTATTTGCACATATCGAGCATATTGTGTGTATGATTGAAATGCTTGGTATGTGTGGGATCTGACTATCTAGTTGTTTATCTTTAGTAGCCTCTCTTACCGGGAAATGTCTCCTAGTGTTACCGCTGAGCCATGGTAGCTTGCTACTGCTCTGGAACACTTAGGCTGGCCGGCATGTGTCCTTCTTCGTTCCGGTGTCTGTCCCTTCGGGGAAATGTCACGCATTGAGTACCGCAGTCCTGTTAGCCCGCTACAGCCCGGTTTACCGGAGTCCTGCTAGCCCAGTGCTACAGCCCGGACCCACTTGCTGATGACCGACACGTTCGAAGCTGGGTCATGGATGCCTGTCCCTGTAAGTCTGTGCCACTTTGGGTTTACGACTAGTCATGTCAGCCCGGGCTCCTTATCATATGGATGCTAGCGACACTATCATATACGTGAGCCAAAAGGCGCAAACGGTCCCGGGCAAAGGTAAGGCGACACCCGTGGGGATACCGTGCGTGAGGCCGCAAAGTGATATGAGGTGTTACCGGCTAGATCGGTGTGACATCGAGTCGGGGTCCTGACAGCGTTGGCATCAGAGCCGGACTGCCCGTAGGTTCTCCAAGCCAAACCGGTCGATGTTGAGTCTAGAAATTCTTTAGCTATATGTAGGGGAATTGTTTGTGGGTTGGAACGTAAGGCTCTTTTTACTCCTTTATCTTATGACATTCTGATCTGAGTCAGTCTATTCTTCCACCAGGGGTTAAGGAATTAGGATCTATTCTCTCTATCAGGATCACGTGTTACTAATCAGTAGTACCTTATAGGTTTGATGGATACAAGCCTAGTTCAGTTCTACTACCACATTATGTTGTTAGGATGGACTCAGAACTTGATATGATGATGTTGAGTGTGTATGAAATCCTTTGTCAAATGTCTCAAAATCCTTCTTGAGCATTTACAGCTGTTATGCTGCCGAAATTTTGTTAGAAATTCTAATGCCTTTGCATTATGATTGTGCTTTCAGATGGCCACTTGCGACCTCAATCAAGTGGTTCGCCTGACTCGATGCCTAGATGTACTCGGCCATACTGCTATGTTGGTCAGGGTAATGACTGAGGCTGGATACCGTTGGTATCCTGAGTACACGGTTGAAGAGCAATTCCGAGACTTTAATCAAAGCCAGTATCTCTGCACTGTCAGGATATTTCCATCTTATCCTGGATCCACCGAGCCCCTTCACTGCTCCTATGGACTCGGGGTTACTATTGAGATGGCTGTGCAGGACGCCGCCTACTCTATGATGACCATCATGTGAGTCAGATCTGGTCTATTTCGGGACTCTGATTTCCGGTATATGCCAGGATCACTTCCGGGAGCACAAGGGTATCTCCAGGCTATCTATGCTGACCCCACTCGGGAGGATTCACGGACTCGCACTACTGCTGAGATGCTCGAGGATAAGGACCGTGAAAATCGGGCCCTGAGGTTAGAGCTCTTCAATACCCGTGCTGACCACTGGGCCACATTGACTCGGTTTGCACCGGTGGTGCAAGCTGGATATTCGGATATGCGCGATCTCTATCCTGTGAGATCTGCTCTGCCAGACGTGATGGGTTGGCGTGATGTAGGAGGCATCACCCCACCTCGCGGTCCCCGCAGGCCACCGTCTGTTGGTCCAAGACCTCATCCTAGCCCCTATGGTCCACAAGCTCCGCGAGATCGTCTGTTTCCGAATGATCATGTTGAGCTTCCAGGCTATGGAGGTGACTTCTACGAGGACTACTACGGATCGGTCTGAGTTAGTGGTAGTATCACTAGTTTGTGTTAGCTGTGTCGTCTATCGTCCTGCGTGACTCGTGGGATATGACCTAGCTGTATCGCCTTCCGGAGGTGTAGAAAAATAATGTATAGGAGCTGGGAATGCCTCCGATGAGATGTAATCCTTCTTTTCACCGTAATAGTACCCTGTTTGGTCTTGTACTAAACCCTGTATGGTGTGTATGACGATGGAATAAAGAAGCAGTTTCTGTATCTACCATGTCATACGGATGATCATCTTGCATTCCGAGTTATTCCTTACATTCTGTATCCTATGTCGAAATTTCATCACTCTGACTAAATCATTGTCTTGTTTACCTAGGATGGTCAACACGCGCACTAACCCTGCTCCTCAAGAGCAGGCCGAAGGCAGTGAAGTCAGGAATGCAAATCTGCCTCATCCTCCTTCCCTAGCCGAGGTTATGATGGAAGCCGAAAGAAACAAGCGGGAGACCAACCGTTTGTTGGAGCGTATTGAACAGAACACAGCACACCATCAGAGGACTAACGTGGTGTCACTCAGTGATTTTATCAAGTTACATCCACCCACGTTCCACCACTCCGTCGAGCCTCTCGACGCTGATGACTGGCTTCGCAGTATTTCTCACAAACTGCGCTCCGCGCTGGTAGCGGAGGCTGACAAGGTCACCTTTGCTGCATATCATCTTGAAGGCCCCGCCAGTCTATGGTGGGAGAATTATGGAGCCATGCGCCCAGCGGGCCATGTCACTACTTGGGCTGAATTCAGCGAGGCTTTCCGTGAACACCACATTCCGGAGGGTCTCATGGACCGTAAACGTGAGGAATTTTGCAGTTTCACTCAGGGCCGACTCTCTGTGGATGCTTACAGCAGGGATTTCGGTAACCTCGCACGATATGCAACTGAGGAAGTTTCTACTGATGCCAAGAAGCAAGCAAGGTTCCGTAAGGGACTTAGTCCTGAGCTTCGCCGCGACCTCCGTCTGCATGAGTGCACATCTTTTCAGAAACTTGTTAACAAGGCCATTAGTGCTGAGACTGGTCAGACTGACTATGACGCAACACGCAAGCATGGCCGTGACATGGGTTCCTCATCCGGTGCGGGTCCTCAGAAGCGCCGCGTGTGGGTGCCCAACACTGCCCTGCCACCGAGGTTCACACCGAGGCCATCCTTCCAGGCGCCTCGCCCCGTTCAACAGTCTGCACCAGCCAAGCCCTATGAGGGTCCAACCAACAATGCTCCTCCACGTACCAGTTCCGTGACTTGTTTCAAGTGTGGGGAATCTGGCCACTATATGCGTGAGTGTCCCCAGACCAACCCCAACCAATCTGCTAAAGCTGTTGGCCGTGGCAAGCCGACAGGGAAAGTGTTCCACGCCAAGCCGGCCACCGCTACCCGTGGCCATGTCAACTGTATCTCTGCTGAAGAAGCTCAAGAGGATCCCAACGTCGTTCTCGGTACGCTCCTTGTTAATTGCCATCCGGCATCTGTTCTTTTCGATACAGGAGCCTCTCATTCATTTATATCCGAGAACTATGCTCGTTTGCATAACACCGCATTCTGTGACATGCCATCCACTATGGAAATTTCTACTCCTGGTTCTAGATGGCAGACCTCTAGGGTAAGTTATGGAAATGAAATCCAAGTCGACAGACTTGTTTTCCTTGCATCTTTGATAACTCTCAAATTTTCAGATATTAATATCATTTTGGGTATGGACTGGATGTCAGCTCATCATGCCAAAATTGATTGCTTCTCTAGGACTGTTCAACTCACTCATCCTTCGGGGAAGATAGTCAATGTCTTGACCCGATTAGCCAAGCGACAGTTATATTCTCTTAACGCCAGCCCTTTGCCAGACCTTGAGGACGTTCCGGTAGTCTGTGACTTCCCGGATGTCTTCCCAGAGGAATTGCCAGGTGTTCCACCTGACAGGGATGTTGAGTTCGTAATAGACCTCATTCCAGGAACCGTTCCGATTGCTAGAAGACCCTATAAGATGGCACCACTAGAACTAGCCGAGCTTAAGAAACAACTCGATGAGTCCTTGAAAAAGGGTTTCATCCGACCTAGTTCATCTCCGTGGGCTTGCCCCGTCCTCTTCGTCAAGAAGAAGGATGGTACGGACCGGATGGTTGTAGATTATCGACCTGTCAATTTGGTCACAATCAAGAACAAATATCTGCTTCCCAGGATCAACGACCTGTATGATCAGCTCACTAGATCCTCAGTCTTCTCCAAAATGGATTTGAGGTTGGGCTACCATCAAATCAAAATCAGAAACGGGGACATTCCTAAAACGGCCTTTTTTACTCGTTATGGCCAATACGAGTACACCGTCATGTCCTTCGGCTTAACCAACGCTCCAGCCACCTTTTCTCGGTTAATGAACTCAATCTTCATGGAGTATTTGGATAAATTCATCGTAGTTTATCTCGATGATATACTCATCTACTCCAAGAACGAGGAAGAACATGCCGAACATCTAAGGCTAGTGTTGAAGAAACTTCGAGAGCACCGCCTTTATGCCAAGTTTTCCAAATGTGAATTTTGGTTGTCAGAAGTGAACTATCTGGGTCATGTAATATCTGGTAAAGGTATTGCTGTTAACCCTGAGCGAGTTCAAGCCGTCCTTAATTGGACTCCACCTGAATCGGTCAAGCAAGTTCGGAGTTTTCTGGGCTTAGCGAGCTATTGCCGTCGCTTTGTCGAAAACTTCTCCAAAGTTGCTAAACCTCTAACCGAACTCCTCAAGAAAGATAAGAAGTTCGAATGGACTCCACAATGTGAGCACAGTTTTCAGGAACTGAAAAGACGCCTGACTTCTGCTCCCGTACTGGTACCGCCAGACTTCTCCAAGGACTTTGTTATCTACCGCGACGCCTCGCGACAAGGACTAGGTTGCATTCTCATGCAAGATCGACACGTAATTGCTTACGCTTCACGGCAATTGCACCCACATGAGGAGAATTATCCTACTCATGATCTAGAGCTTGCAGCCGTAGTCTATGCACTTAAGACCTGGCGACATTACCTCCTCGGTAACCGTTGCGAAATATTCACTGATCACCAAAGTCTGAAGTACATTTTCACCCAACCGGATTTGAATCTCAGGCAAAGACGTTGGGTTGAGTTGATCACAGATTTCGACTTAGGAATAACTTACACCCCAGGGAAAGCCAACGTCATGGCTGATGCGCTAAGTCGTAAATCTTATTGTAACAACCTAAGGTTACAACAAAGTCAACCGCTTCTCCATGAGGAATTTCGGAAGCTTAACCTTCACATTGTTCCTCAAGGTTTTCTTTCCACCTTGGTGGCGAAACCTACCCTTACGGACCAGATCGTCAAGGCACAGAAGGTAGATCCGGGAATCTCCCGCATCAAGAGAAACATCAAGAAAGGAATTGCGAATTGTTTCTCCATTAATGATCAAGGGGTCGTATACTTCGGGAATCGACTAGTGGTTCCCAAAGTGCGAAACCTGAGGCGATTGATCCTTAAGGAGGCTCATGAATCTCCTCTCACCATTCATCCCGGTAGTACTAAGATGTATCAGGACCTACGCCAGAGGTTCTGGTGGACTAGGATGAAGAGAGAAATTGCTCAGTATATTGCTAATTGCGACGTCTGTCGTCGTGTAAAAGCAGAGCATGAACGGCCTGCTGGCACCCTTCAACCCTTAGCTATTCCTGAATGGAAATGGGATAAAATTGGTATGGATTTCATTATCGGTTTTCCCAGGACCAAGAGAGGGAATAATGCTATCTTCGTCGTTGTCGATCATCTTTCCAAAGTAGCCCATTTCCTACCTGTTCGTGAGAGTATAACCGCTAGTCAATTGGCAGATTTATACATCTCCCGGATAGTGTCTCTCCATGGTGTTCCTTTGGAAATTAACTCGGATCGAGGAAGTATTTTCACCTCTCAATTTTGGGAAAGTTTCCAAAATGCTATGGGAACCCGTCTCTCCTTTAGCACCGCTTTCCACCCTCAGTCGAGTGGTCAAGTGGAACGCGTCAACCAGATTCTAGAAGACATGCTTCGAGCCTCTGTTATCTCATTCGGAATGGATTGGGAGAAGTGCCTTCCATTTGCCGAATTCGCTTACAACAACAGCTATCAATCTAGCTTGGGTAAAGCCCCTTTTGAAGTTCTCTATGGACGACGGTGTCGAACACCCCTTAACTGGTCAGAGACCGGGGAAAGACAATTCTTTGGCCCGGATATGATTCAGGAAGTAGAAGAACAAGTTCGCATCATTCGTGAAAAGTTGAAAACAGCCCAATCTCGTCAAAAGAGTCAATATGACCAAAAACATAAGGCTATGACTTTCGAGGTTGACGAGAAGGCTTATCTTCGGGTTACCCCTCTGAAGGGAACCCATCGTTTCGGTATCAAAGGCAAATTGGCTCCTCGTTACATTGGACCTTTTCGCATTCTCGCTAAACGAGGAGAAGTTGCCTACCAGTTGGAACTACCTCCGCACCTCTCCAGAGTCCATGAGGTCTTCCATGTTTCTCAACTCAGGCGTTGCTTCTCAGATCCTATCCGTGGAGTGGACCACGAAACGCTTGATCTCCAAGATAATCTTACATATCGAGAGTACCCCATTCGTATCCTCGATCAGGCCGAGCGTACCACTCGACGTCATAATATCAAGTTTCTCAAAGTACAATGGTCACACCATTCTGAGGATGAAGCAACTTGGGAAAGGGAGGATCGTCTTCGACTTGAGTATCCCGCCTTCTTTCCGGAGGAACCCAAATCTCGAGACGAGATTCTTTTGAGTGGGGGTGAGTTGTCACATCCTAGTTAGCCATGCATTAGAGTGTTGCATCATGTTTACTCTTTCATCAGAAACCTGAAATGGGGATGACAGAACCCCCAGTCCCCTCTGAAACCAATTAGGGTTTACTAAAAACTTTTTCAATGAACCTGAAATGCCCTTCTAAAATGCCCATCATTTTTGTCTTGGTTCAGAACCTCTGCCAAAAGTGATGCACATTTTCCTAGGCCATCTTAGGGTTTTTGAATTAAATCATAAATATTTGAATTTGGGCATTTAAAATTATATAAAATATTTAAATGCTCAAATATCTCCAAACTAAAATGTTTCATGTTGGAAATAATCCAACTATGGACCAGGAGTAGTTTGGTGATTTTAGGAGTTGCCTAAGTATTTTATTTAATTCAACAAAGTTGCAGAAGTATTAAAAAAACAGAAAACAGAAAGAAAATGGAAAAACTTACCTGGCGCCCAGCACCCGGCCCACCTGCCGGCCCAGCCCAGCGCCGCTCCAGCGAGCTGCTTGCCGGCCAGGCAGGCAGGCAGGTGCCCGACGGCGACCGCAGCGTGCGCCACGCACCTGCTCGCCGCCTCGCCGCTCCCCTCGCCCGGTGACATCGTGGATCGGCCTACCTCGCTCCCCCGAACCCCCCAGACACCCCCTCTCCCCTCCAGCTCCTCCCCCTCGCGCTTCCCCCGCCATGACCGACGCCACCATCGCCGTGCCTTCGTCGTAGCCGTGCTCCCCGCCGCCCGTGCGTCCTCTCATCGTGTCCAGGAGCTCCGCCACTGTCCACTCCATCGAGCAAGCCGAGCCCCGAGCGCTCGCAACGCCCGAGTCCACCGCAACGACCTCGCCCGAACCACCGTCGTCGGAGATCCCGTTCAACGCCGTCGTCGCTCCGGTTCATCTCCGGCCACACCAAGGGCTTCGTCGCACTCACTGTGAGCTTAGCCATCTTCCCCTTCCGTCCGTTCTTGCTCCTGAGCCGTGTAGCGACCTCCCGGAGCTCAACCGCACCCACCGCCGTGGAGCTCGTCGCCGACGTGCTCCCGGTCATCCTCCGGCCACTCCGCGGTGTCCATCATGCTCACCGTGTCACTTAGCACCTAGCTAGCCACTCCCCGAGCCTCACCGACCCCTCTAGCGTCAAGTTCATCTTCGGCCGAACCCCGGTGGCCGCCAAAGTCGTCGCCGGCGCCAACTCCGGCCACCCCGACCCCAACGGACTCCACCAAGAGCTGCGGCTCGTCCTCAGCTCCACTCCGGTGGTCTCCGCGACCCATTTGGTGGCCGAAACAGCCAAAACCACTTCCGCCGCCACGTCGGGCTCGCCGGCGGCTAAACGCGGGTGTAGCCGGCCCGGGTTTGACCATGGGTGGGCCCTGGTTGACTCCCCTGAGTCAATGACAGGTGGGGCCCAGCTCTGTTAATTAAACAGGTTTAGTTTTAATTAAACTTTAATTAATTTAATCACCCTGACACGCGGGACCCACTGTTAGGTTTGACCCGGACGTGTTCCGTTGACCTGCTGACGTCACACTGACGTCAGGCTGACGCAATAATTGATTTTCTGGAATTAATCTAATATAGGAAATTCCAGAATATAGTTTAAACTTCAAAAATTCATAACTTTTATTCTGTAACTCCAAATCAGACAAATTATATATGAAAAATGATCAGAAAAATCCAATCTATCCATCTGTACTATTTTCATGCATGACTAAACAAGTTAACTTGATGTTTAATGAAGAAAAAGGAAAAACACTTTAAAGGGCCATGTTTGAGTTTGAAATTTGAATCTTTGATTCAAATTGGTTCAAACCCTTTGGGTCTTAGTTGCATTAGCCCAACACACTCATATTGCTATGTTTCATGCATGCATCATATTGTTGCACATTGTTTGGTGATGGTTGTGTATCGGTGTTCTTTGCGGCAGGTTCTGCCTCCGAGGAGTATCGTGATTACCCTAACGAAGAACCGTATCAGTGCATCGAACCATCAGGCAAGCAACCAACCAATTGATCATATCGATACAATCCCATGTTCTCGCTCCTGCTCTCTTTTACTGCATTAAGACAACGCGTTTCAAACTGTTGTGTGCTACGGTAGTTGAACCGACTTCCTCTGCATGACCTGTCATTGCCATAGTAACTAGATGAAACCCACTAGCATGTGTAGGAGTTGATTGAGCCATATGTATGTGTTGTTCCTACCTTGCTATGCCTGCTATGCTTAGAGTCGTGTCAGGTCTGGTTCATCTGGGTGATGGGCTAGAGTGAAATGATTATGTCGGTATGAGAGTGGTGTGGTGAACATGATTTGGTAAAGGTATCGATGAGAGGCCATGTAGGAGTACATGGTGGGCTGTTTCATTGAAGCCGACCTTAAGCACTGAGATCTGTATGTGTGATTTAAGAATCAGCTACTACCATGCATTGGGCCCGAAACCAATGGACCCTCTCGGCTTCTTATTCACCCTAGTTCTCCGTCCAGGAGTTGCAAGTAGTTTCTGGTGTTTGTAGCCTACTAGAGGCCGTGGACAGCGCTGACCGTAGGGGTGGGCTGTGATGCGGTAGGTACGTGGCCGGGTGTACCGAATACCCGTTAGGTATCTCGGGAACCCTGTTCACATCGTTCAGGGCCGTATGGGAAACCTCGGCCGGACTCCCTGCGGATGGAACCTGGATAGGCGATAAACCTAGACTGGAGGCTTAGGTGGTTAGGTAGGTCGTGGCCGACACCCACGTTGGGCTTCCGCTTGAAGGTTGCCGAGTACATGTCGTGTAAACGACGGTAAGTGGTGAGAGCGTGTATGAAGAAGTACACCCCTGCAGGGTTATCATGATCTATTCGAATAGCCGCGTCCGCGGTAAAGGACTACTTGGTTGCCTATACAGTTCATAGACAAGTAAATGGAAACTACTAAAAGCCTCAAGATAAGTGTGAGTGCCGAGGATGGCTCTTCCGTAGGAAGACGGAGGTGGATCCTCGGTAGTGTATTGAATTGGTGAGTAGTGGACTCGTGTACGCAAAACCATTTCAAGTTGGAGTCTCGTAGGTTAGCCTAGCCAAGAGTCAAAGCTGGCTTGCTGCAACAACTCCACCAACCCTTCTTGATAATATGCATGTATGTAGGATCTGATGTAAGTCTTGCTGAGTACCTTTGTACTCATGTTGCTATAATTTACATTTTTACAGAAGACGCTGCAACCCCTTCTGATGGGTTCTACGTAGACGTTGACATCAATGAGTAGGCTAAGGCCCAGGTGGTGATCCTGAGCTTGTGAAGGACGTTGTAGTATATCTAGGCTTTCCAAGCCTCTTTTATTTTTCTAGTTGTCTGTACTCAGACAAGTTACTTCCGCTGCTAGTTTGTATGACTGTATGACTTGAATGCTGGGTCGTGTGACCCGTACCTTTGTGTATGTTATGTATGGCTCTCTGAGCCTTAAATAAAGTACTTGTGTCGTAGAGTCATGTTGTGATGCCTTGTTGTATTTGCACATATCGAGCATATTGTGTGTATGATTGAAATGCTTGGTATGTGTGGGATCTGACTATCTAGTTGTTTATCTTTAGTAGCCTCTCTTACCGGGAAATGTCTCCTAGTGTTACCGCTGAGCCATGGTAGCTTGCTACTGCTCTGGAACACTTAGGCTGGCCGGCATGTGTCCTTCTTCGTTCCGGTGTCTGTCCCTTCGGGGAATGTCACGCATTGAGTACCGCAGTCCTGTTAGCCCGCTACAGCCCGGTTTACCGGAGTCCTGCTAGCCCAGTGCTACAGCCCGGACCCACTTGCTGATGACCGACACGTTCGAAGCTGGGTCATGGATGCCTGTCCCTGTAAGTCTGTGCCACTTTGGGTTTACGATTAGTCATGTCAGCCCGGGCTCCTTATCATATGGATGCTAGTGACACTATCATATACGTGAGCCAAAAGGCGCAAACGGTCCCGGGCAAAGGTAAGGCGACACCCGTGGGGATACCGTGCGTGAGGCCACAAAGTGATATGAGGTGTTACCGGCTAGATCGATGTGACATCGAGTCGGGGTCCTAACAGCGCTCCTCCATCTTCATGATATTCTCCAGGGGCGTTAGTCCTCATTTTCAACCCTTTTGGTCATTCGATGACAAAGGGGGAGAAATTTGAGTTAGTCTTCAAGCGGGTCTATCCTATATGGGCGTTTTTTATAAGTTACAACTCTCGTTCTTCTGATGACTTTGCTGGATCGAGTTGTAATCTTAAACTCTATGGTGGTCTGATACTTTTGCTGCGTTTTTCTGCATGCTTATTCCTCATCAATGTTAATGCATGCATGCTAAATTACATCAGTCACCATATTTCATCATGCATTTCAAATTCTTCCTATTATATGTCAAATGCGTGTATGAATTACAAGATATAGGGGGAGATCTCCATGATTATACTCTTCAAGTGTGCATTGCTTCAAAAGCAAATTCCTCACTATGCACATCTTCAGGATGAGTTCTTCTATATCTTGCAATCAAATTCCTCAATATCAGTATTTACACTTCATATGTTTATCCCCGTTGAAAACTTGACCTATATTGTCATCAATCACCAAAAAAGGGGAGATTGTAAGTGCATCTAGTGCCCCTTAGTGATTTTGGTGTATTGAAGACTTATAGGTTAAGAGACTGATGCGTTTGTAAGTGTACACAGGTCTATAAGTCTATGAGGAGTTTGATATTTACAGAGAAAGTCGACCCCTAAAAATGAAGTTCTTCGATTGAAGACTTTGGATTTTTGAAGACTTTCTGAAGACTTTGAAAGTGAAGAAATTGGTGTGTCCTTGAAGACTTGGTAATCATTCGAGGAACATGAAGCGTGAAGACTCTTGTTTTTACTGTTTCTTTTTCTCTTTCTTGAGTCATAGGAAACATTGTACTGTTAAAGGGGGTCGAGGAAATACTAAGGAAAAATTTCCATGTGATGATCAACTCAAAATCCTACACCTACCAATCCCTTCGAGTGAGGCCAATGGAAATCTCTCACAGTTCAGTCATATTCTTCAGTGACAGAGACGAAGTTCTTCTGGTCTCTGAGGAATTTGTTCTGACTGAGGAGTCAGGAATTCGCCTGTGGGAATTGCCTACACAGTGAGGAACATGATAGCCCTAAGGTATTTGAGAGTCAAATATTCCGACCGTTGTTGTGCTATGCGCCAGCTGTCCAAAATATCTACCCACCTAACGGTCATATCAGACAAGGGCATTTATGTCTTATTATGTCGGGCTGCTCCCCGGCTATAAATAGCCGCCCCCTACAACCACTAGTTGGTTGGCTGCTCCGAGAGAAACTGACACTTGTCATTTGAGAGCAACCCATCCTACGAGGTCTTTGAGTGAAAATCATCCAGTGAGGAAATCCCAAACCCAAACCTACAAAACCCCAAAGTGATTGAGCATCACTAAAGAGATTGATCCTGCGTGGATCTGACACTTGTTTCCTTTGAAGATTGTGCTTCTTCCAGACGGTTAGGCGTCAAGGTCTAGAGCATCCAAGAGGAATTGTTGATCGCCGAGTGACCGAGTTTGTGAAGGTTCGGAAGTCACCTAAAGACTTACCACGAGTGACTGGGCGAGGTCTGTGTGACTTTAGCTCAAGGAGAATACGGTGAGGACTGTGTGTCCGGGACTGGGTGTCCTCGAGTTTAAATACTCAGCCGCTCCAACCAGATGTACAACAGAGACAACAGTTGGAACTAGTCTACCAAATCATTGTCTTCGCCAAGCTTACTGGTTCAATTCCCTCACCTCAATCATTTCCTCATTTCTGTTGTTGTGTGCTTCACTACAAAAAAAGACACATCCGTGACATTTTGGGTCGAACGAAATTTTTTGCTGTCATACATATGACACTTCTATGACGATAATTGTGACAAAACCAGGTATCATCATACATGTGGTGGGCTCCTACTTCTATGACAAAAAATCATGACAGAAAATGGGCTTTTCATCCTGGGCGGGCCGGAGACGCAGCTGCATGACATTCTTTGGGCCGTCCATGACGGAAAAACCGTGGTAGAAGCGAGGGCAAGGAAAAATTCGAGGAGTTCCCGGTTACGGTGGGAGGTCGGGGGCCGAGCGATGCGCGTTTCTCTCGTATACGTACGCGCGCGTATCCAAGGCGTTGGCTGTAACTGAACCCGAGCGAGGCATTGGGCTCTAACTGAACCCGAGCGATTGCACTGCAGGCTACGCATTACTGAACCCGAGCGATTGATCGATGGCTGTTAACTGAACCCGATCGAGCGATTCCTTCGCTACTGCTGCTAACTGAAGCCGATCGATTGGATGAATAGTCAACGTTGCGGGGGGGAGAGTTGGATGGACAGTGAGCGGTGGCGTTACCTCTGGATGAACTGGACCCCGTGGTGTGGTGGAGGGCTGGATGAACAGTAGACGGTGGAGGGGTGCAC
>NC_057801.1:140299225-140308744 GCF_018294505.1 Triticum aestivum
CAATCAACAGGACCCCCGTTTCGACCGTAGGAGGTCCGTTTCGTCCATTTTGCGGTACGCCACACCCCTCTCGATCAACAGGACCCCCGTTTCGACCGTAGGAGGTCCGTTTCGTCCATTTTGCGGTACGCCACACCCCTCCTAATCAACAGGACCCCCGTTTCGACCATAGGAGGTCTGTTTCCTCCGTTTTGCGGTACATCATACCCCTCCCGATCAACAGGACCCCCATTTCGGCCGTAGGAGGTCCGTTTCCTCCGTTTTGCGGTAGGTCAGACCCCTCCCGATGATCAAGATCCTGTTTCGAACGTGGCCGGTCGAACACAAGGCTGTTTCCTTCATTCTGTGGTATGCCAGGCCTCGTTTCCATCGCTTGTTCCGTCCAAGCCCTCCCGATGAACATGACCACGCATTCCGTTCTGACCCAGCCGGTTGGCTCCCACGCGTTCTATTGCCTCCCGATGAACACAACGCATTCCGTTGCCTCCCCATGAACACGACGACGGCGTTGTTTCTTCGTTCCGACCCAGCCATGTTCATGAGCCCTAGCCGTACGTATGCGCGACTAGGCGTTCGAGACCCTGCCCATATGTACATACATGGCCGTATTTTCTTTCTTGCAACCTGGCCGTTGTGCGTACGTGTACATGCTACATGCGCGCCTCTACTACGACACGTGCGCGCCTCTACTACGACACGTGCGCGCCTCTACATCGACCAGTATGTACGTACACGTTCGCGACCAGAATGACAACGCTACGTATGCTTCGACCAGGTGGGTTCCGACTGTCAGGCACTTCCTTGCCTGCGAAGATGTAGCTGGTGGGTCCCAACAGTCAGGGGGGCGAATCGTTTTTTTTTGCCCGGATGCACTTCCTTGCGTGTGAAGATGTAGCTGGTGGGTCCCAGCAGTCAGGGGGAAACGTTTTTTTTGCAAAATACGGTGGCCTGTCTGATTGGTCCCTGCTGTCATGTGGAGGAATAAATATTTTGCACGTAATAAGGAGGCACTTCCTTGCTGCGGCCGTGGACCCAGTTGTCAGCCTTTCCACGTACGGTCCACGTCCGATGGAAGCCGTTCCTTGACCATGTTGACCACACAACGCCGAGAGCACCAGGGCGGTGGACGACGGTGAGGCCTAGGAAGGGGACGACGCGGAGCCGGGGAAGACGCGGCAGTGGATGCCCACGCGTAGAGGAGTACGAGGGTTCACTTGTTCGCTACTGTGTGAGGCTGCCATCGCTGCAGAATAACAGGGGGTGTGGGTGAGTAGAGGGATGGACTGGCCAGCGGTGGGAGTAGTAGGGGGCGGTGAGGCCTCCGCGGCATCACAGCCGGCCATGGGAGGCAGGAGCATGCGGCACTACCGACGCTGCTTTGGGCGGCTGGAGCACGAAGACCAGAGGTTGAAGAAGCACTACGGCTGTTGGATGGACATCGTACGGTCACTGGAGCTAGAATCATTCATATTGACTAAGTTGACAAAGCCCTCCGTCCCCGTAAACTTAGTAGGCCCACAAGTCAGCCTCCCACCAAGGTGAGTCCCAGCTAGCAGGGGGAGTATTCATTTTTTTGTGCGTAATAAGGAGGCATTTCCGGTGGGTCCCAGCTGACAGTGGGGGGAACATTTTTTTCGCGAAATACAGAGACCCTTCCGGTGGGTCCTAGCTATCAGGTGGAGGAATCATTATTTTGCGCGTAATAAGGAGGCATTTTCCTGTGTGGGCCCCTACTGTCAGCCTCTTCCGATGGCTGTTGTTTGTTGACCATGTTGACCTCGCCGTGCCGAGAGCACAAACACGATGGACGAGGGCGAAGCCCAAGAAGAGAACCACCCGGAGCCGACGAAGCCACCGCAGTGGATGCCCATGCTGAGGGGAGAATGATCGCTGACTGGTCGGCTGCGGGGTGAGGCTGACATCGCCGGAAAATAACAGGATGTGTGGGTGGTTAGAGGGATGGCCTGGCGGCAGCACAACCAACCATGGGAGGAGGGACCAGGCAGTCCCGCCGGAGCTGGTTTGGGCGGCTGGAGCACGAAGATCAGAGATTGAAGAAGCACGGCGGCCGTTGGATGGACATCCAACAGTCACTGATGTGTGTTAAATAAGTTGACAAAGCCTTGTGTACGCGTCAAAAAAAAATTTAGGACAGCGTCATCGCCAACCTAGTAGGCCCAGAAGTTAGCCTCCAAATCTGTGGAAAAAGTATACAAACCATTAGCCATTATTTTCAATAATTTACAGCCCATTTCCTAATTCTTAAGGATATTTGAAGCCCATATTCTTTTTATTAGCATTATAGACCATATATTCTGGGCATTGCTAAAAAATTGAACGAAATCTTGCATATTTCGGTGGGGTCCGAACTCTTTTAATCACGAAATTGCGAGTCACGTTAAAAAATTTTCAAAAAATTATATCAATATAAAATTCAAAAAACAATTCTCCGCAAAAAATGAATGAAATTTAGAATCTTAACTAGCAAGATGCCCGTTCGTTGCACAGAACATGAAGATGCATTTGTATGAGTAGTTTATCTTGTGGGAGAAAAGATGATACTTTAATGTAATTGCCAGTTGGCTTTGGTTTTTATAAGAGTAGAGAGTAGAGAAATCCTAAAAAAATGATATTTTAATGCAATTGCCGGTTGGCTTTGGTTTAAAAATTTACAGCCCATTTCTTACAACTTATAGCCCGTTTTCTGGGGAAGCCCATTTCTTACTACTTACATCCCTCCTCGTCTTGAAAGATTTGCAGCCTAGCAGGGCTGAGAAAAGCAAGTAGGCTGCGGTTTTGTTATTCTCCAAAAAAAAGAACTGGGCTAGCCAATTTCAGAAAGAAAAAATATATCAACTGGGCTCGTCATGTGCTTAATAAAAGCGTAAGCATGGGCTAGACGGGCCACAGCCCCCGCACAGTGCGCAGTTGATCTCCGTCTCTGAAACTGAAAAACAACTGGGCGAGCTACTGGGTCCCTGGTGTTATCCGCTCATTGTGTAATTTTCTCGTTTATTGACTACATTGACAATGGACTGGAACCTAGTTGTCAAACAATTAGGAGGACGTATTTTTTTGGCTTGTAATAACGAGGCACCTGCTTGCGAAATGCAATGACCCTGGTGGGTCCCTACTGTCAGCCTCTCCACGTATAGTCATCTCCTGATTCCTCTTGGTTGTTGACCATGTTGACAACACCAGACGGCAGCGGGCACAACGAGCTAACCAAGGCGGAGAACAACGGCAAGGCCTCGGACGGGAACGAACAGCAGCCATGGAAGATGCGGCAGTGTAGTGGCAGGTGGAGGGGAGTACGAGGGCAACAACATGCAAGTCAAGCATACAAATGGTACAAAAAGCCCAAGGATTAATTGTTCATCAAATTTTTATACAAAACCCAGATTGAACATGACAGTAACATCTAACCCAACCACTATTTTTTGCAGTCACAAACAAATGGATCGGTCTGATCCATAAAATCAACATCTTGTGCAAAAAACATTATTTCAAGATGTCTATAACTTATTGTAAATAGAAGCTGGGCATGTTTAGAAGCCCATTTGTCCACCCCGAAACTTCTTTTTTTGCTATTCAACATGTTCATCCGTGAGAAATCTCTTGTTGTAAAAATTAAGCCTCATGGACAATAGTAACCTCGCATTCAATAGGAAGAATGTGACAAAGCTTCTGTTTGCCTAGTTGGATGCATATCGTCCCATCATTTTGTCCTCAAACGAATGTCATGAGAACTTAGAAAATCCGTGTGCTTATTACGCCAACAATTGGTTACATGTTTTTCTCCATGTGGTTCTGCCTAAGTAGACATGAAGATTGAAAACAGTTAAGGTCTAAAAAAAGAGTAAGTCGAAATAACGACAGCCGAACAGTTAATTCTAGTACAATATATACAGGCTTTCAATGTGCATGAAATCATCACCTCTATGTATAAATTCTCCAGAGATCGAAAGCATCGCAATAGGCAAATAATTATGTCCAGATCAAAACTATACATTCTGATATATATGATCTTGACAGAATCCAGCAACATTGATAGGCTATCAATGGACGAACTCTTCATTGAGCATATAACATAATATTAGTACCCAAAGTGTACTCCAAGATGATATAAAACTTATGCGCACAAATGAAAAATGCAGCATATGATTGCAAATGTGTAGATGATAATATACGGTATCTGAAAAAGTGAGGAGCCAAACACCCACTCCTTGTCATTATTAAACGGGTCATGAATTACACCCAAGGTCTCTAGTTTGGGCGCAGAGACGACAGTTATTTCTGAAGGTGTATAACAATTATGAAGGAGCAACCTTTCAAGTGAAGGGGCATCTTCGATGATGAGTTGTTGTCCTTTAAAACAAATTCCAATGCTTTTAAGGTGAGGCGACCTTATTTGGAGACAACTGATACCGATTTCTATTCCCAAAACAAGCAGCAAGCGGACTAGGGCAGGGCAACTGGAGTGGATGATGCTGTGTAGTGAGGCCTCCGACAGATAAACCACCACAAGCGCAAGTTTTTTTAGCAGTGGGAGTCGAAGCATTTGTACCAGATCGTCTAGTAGATGGCACCGGGCGAAGGTGGCGGTGTGGAGAGAGGAGGAAAACCGCGAGATGGACAACGGTGGTGTGGGCACGAATTCTTCGTATGTTTTTGGTATGAAACTTTCATGGTAATGGTAGAACTCAAACTGCTGGAGTTTTCCGAATTCAGGGGATGTCAGCCAAGTGTCCACCTTGCCGGGTATGGGCAGCGGGTAGCTTGTCGGGATGCAGAGGCATTGAATGGGGCCCTGCTGGTGAGAAGAGACGATGGCTCTGAGGAGATCAAATTCAGGAAGGATAGATATCTGACGACAGTCGAGATTGAGGGGCGCGGTACACCATAGAGGGCGCCACTGAGTTGAGAGGACTTGTGTGCGGCAGCAATCCTTGGTGGGGAGAAGCGAGATGATCTCCTCAAGGATGACGCCCAGGAGATCGCTGATGCGGTCCACCGGAGATTCTACCGATTCCTCAGATCCGGGTGGGGGCTCGGCGCTTCTCCCTGCGCTACTGGGTGCGGGGTCTACAACCGGCGTCGCCGCTGGCGGGAGCCTCATCTTCTTGGCGCTGGGGCCAGCCGACTCCATTTTCCTTGTGGGCGTCGTGCTGAGCTCACAGGTTTGAGCAGAGTAGCCAGAGATGAGCCTAGTGGCAGTGCGAGTGGGGAAGAAGGAGGTCTGGGGATTTCTGTCGGAGTGGAAGAAGAGGAGCAGGCTTTTCTGTACGAGTGAGGAAGAAGGTGAGCGGGGTTTTCTGGACGAGTGAGGAAGATTGGGGAGCGGGGGGAATTGGTTTGGGAGACAAAGCGGGAGAGCGAGCTGTTTGTATTTATAAGGCCCGCTGCACTAACTACTCGCTTTTTCCCAAGAACCGCTCCATTCTTTTGCGTTGCTGCATTGGAGCTGGCGCATGGGCTTGGCTGACTGGCCATGCATGTAGGATGCATGTGCCCGCCGGCCACTGCATGCGCCTGGTTTGTTACTAGGCCTATTTAACAGGGTGGTTATGGAGTAAATTAAGGAGATTTATTTTCTCTGTGTGCATCCACCAAATTAGAGGATGCGGTACTGGATGCAGACACGCACGTTAAACTAACATTCAGAAGAACAAAAGTTCAGCATGTCTATGCATCTCAATGATTCACCATACTATAACCAATATACAAAGCAGTGAGAAGGTGTGGAAATAAAGAAAATCGGTCGATGCTTCTTTGAGCAAAGGGCCTCCCTGCGCACGCATTAATTTCCTGGGCATGCTTGTTTCTTCTCAAAATGTTGCGAGCACTTTGAGCATATTGGCAACTCCACAGCTAGCTAGCTGCCTCATCTTGCAATTGATGCTGACACATTTGCAGCAGACACATGAGGCAATAGAGATGACTCAACATGGGTCCATATTGTGCAGTTCCCCTGAAATCATATTCGTTGTCCTGAATCTGAAAAGATAGGAAAACAGTAGCTATACTTAAAGGTGTTGCAAAACAGTAGCACATATCAATAGCTCGGCATGACAAAACACGATCATCTGGATGAAGGGGATACTGACCTGCCTGAGGAAGATTACATATAATTTCGTAAGTCCTTGGTTGATTTCCACCTTCGGCTGCACTGCTTGTTTGCTCCTCCACACATGACAGGATCGTTCCGCACTGGATTCAGCAAGTCAACGTACGAATAAGCTAATTTCATCTTGCGGTGGTCATTGTACCTAGTTACGAATGTAGGAATACCTGGAGCACCATGAGGTTAGCTGACAACAGGTAGATGCAGCCATATAAAATTTGTGCGGTGCTACCAAAATTGAGGTTTGTATCCCTTCCCGTTATGAGAACTCTTCTTGAAGTTGGTAGAATGTGACGGCTTGTTCTTTGCATCAAACTTGCCTTTCCCTTGAGATTTGTTCTTGTTGTTTTAGGGCTGGTTGGGCTGGAAGTTCCTCTCGTGTACCATGTGGGCACTAGAAGCTCCCTCAGCGACCCGAGCATGTGTGCTTTTGCTCTCGCCTTCTCCTCAAAATCAAGAGTGCTAATGAGATCCAAAACAGAAAACTCATGTCTCTTGTTTTTCAGAGAAGTAGCAAAATCGTTCCACGAAGGTGGAAGCTTGGCAATGATGGTCCTAGCAACAAATTTGTCCGGCAACACACACTTAAAGTACTCAAGTTCCTTAGAGAGTGACTGTATCTCATGAGTTTGCTGAACAACAGAGCGCTCATCAGTCATCTTGTAGTCACGGAATTGCTCCATGATGTACAACTCGTTGCCAATGCCAGAGGGCCCAAACGTGGCCTCAAGCGCAGCCCACATGTCTTTGCTACTGTCAAACGACATATATGAATCCACAATGGAATCGTCAAGAACACTCAGCAGGGTGACTTTGAAGAGGGTATCCATGTTCTGAAAAGCTTCCTGCTGTGTAGGATTAAGATCACCCTCAGGCTTACCCTTAGTGGCGTCATAGCAGTACATGATCTGAAACCAATATATTGCTCTTGTGCGCCACCTTTTATATTGCACCCCCTTAAAAGTAGGCAGCTTCAAAAGTGCAGCAAAACCACTCGGAGTAAATTGCCTGTAATCAAGGTTTTGGATTGGATTGTTGAATATATGAGCAATTTAGTATGAGATTTAATCCGAATCAGCAGTAAATAGATCATGACAACAATTGCAAGCATCAAAGTAATGATGCGGACTAAACCAGGAGGATAGAATCACATACTGTACAGCGGGAGCAGAACCGATGTGGTTGATGTTGTCACTCATGTCGTTGATGAAGAGGTTACCGAGGTCGGGGAAGAAGGCTGTCGTTGAGGAAGTCGTCGCTGGCAGCAGTCACAGGAGTGTGCTCCCCAAAAACCTGATCGCCCCTCTCCCGTACAGGATCACGAAAGGCGGGGTTCGGAGGACTGCTGTCCCTTCTCGCGGTGCATGCCGGAAGGAGGGCTGGAGAAGAATTGTGTGGCGGTGCTAAGATCTGGAACGGTGCGAAACCATATGATACAGCGGCGGCTAGGGTAGAGCATGTCAGGTTGGTCATGCGGGTATAATAGTAGGCCTTTTGCCCCCAAACCCCACGTCCAAGTCAATAATAGCTCAAAAAAAGTCAATAATAGCCCCACCAAGGTTTGTCTCAAAAAAACGGAGTAATTAAGGCGTCTGTTAGTCCCTTTAGTATAAATACAATATCATTAATAATGGCCCCACCTTTTGTCTCACCAAGTATGTTGGAGTACAACCGGCTACACGTTTACAATCTGCTTCTCTTCTCTCTCCTCTTCTCTCTCCTTCAACTAAGCACAAATACTATATTTAAATCCTTATAGCCTGCTTATGTCATCTAATTGTAGTACTTGCTCTAAAGTTACTATCCACTGGGTAGTCTGAAATGTTGGGCGTGCAGCGGGCGGTGCCCTCGGTCGGTGCGCCGCTTCAATGGCGGAAGCAGTGAGAGGTCGCGTCGCCCTGACTTGCCATCAATGTGGAGCGGCGGGCTCAGCTGGCGCCGGGAGGGAAGCGCGCGCGGGAGGGGGGAGCGGTTTTTTTTGGACCAAGAAGGTGAGAAGCCAACTTGGGATCGGTCCGGACGGGGAAATATCATGTGCTCCCATACTCTGCATATGACACTAGTCTATGTTACTACTCCCTCCTTTCCAGTTTATAGAGATGTTTAGAGTAACATAGTAATATCTTACAGTACAAGTTACTCCCCACTATGACCAGCCTTGGCCTCTCCCAGTGATCCACCATGTATAGCTGCTAAGCCTGCCACGTAGGCATAAAATATGATGTGGCACCAATAAACTAAGCACCTATGCATTGAAGACTTGAGTTACTAAGCCATCTAATGCACTTAGCACCTCATCTAAAGATCATTAATAGTATAGCCAGTGCCATGTCATCTACAGCCCATCTTATAGTCAGCATGTACAATAGTAGATCAAAAGAGTGTGCTACTACTTTTTTATTCTGTGGCCCACCTTTCATTCTCAAAAAGTGCCTAGGAGAATGTGCTAGAGCTGGCTCTTCACGAAGAGCCCGCTTACCTTCTCTCTCCTCTTCTCTTTCCTCCAACTAAGCAGAAATATACTAGTTTATTCCTTATAGCCCACTGACTCAGCTCTATTGTACTTGCTCTAAGCACATCTAAGCACTTACTAGCACCCCCTTGACCATGAACCTTGACGGTGTACGTCACCTTGTGTCTCATAATTTTCCTCGTCATCATCTGAGTCCTAGAAGATCTCACCCACATCATCATTAGCATGCAGCCGCCTTGATAGACAACATGCGCAGAAGGAGTAGAGGCGACTGGGGACGCACCACCACCATGTCGTGGGAACTCCGTATGTGCTCGTGTGCATGCAGCGTGCGTGTTTTTCCATTGATGCTAGCTCTAAGGCCGAGGTTGTGGTCATCTTCGTCTCTGACTGCGACTAGTAGTTGAGCAATGACAACAAAGAGGTGCTGCAAGAGATGCGTATGCACCGTTGCGTGCGAGCTTCGTCGTAGCACGACGAACCGGATGTCGCCGCGGATGGCACACGCCTCCATGCAGCCGAGTGTGTGCGCATGCATGTGTTATTCACGTGCATTCTGCGGCCGAGCGTGTGTGCATGCATGTCTTGTGTACGTGCATTGTGTGCTCCATGCTGTGTGTGTATGTGCATGAGTTGGATCGGGTGGAGTTAGTGCGCTGGCTTGTGTACATGTGTGGCTGCATGCGTCCTGTACATGCAAAAAAGTTCACGTTCTTTTATTTGTTTATAGGTGGGCAGGCGCTAAAAAACAGGGGAAAACGCGCAAGGTTCCTTGCAGACGCTCCACCGCGAGGTTCCTTGCTCCTCCTCGGTCGTCAGGAATCTATGCTCTTCAACTCTTTTCTTTTACGTGAGCTTTGTTCATCCTTTTCCCAACACGCGAGGCATCTAGCATCAAGGTGCGCGTGTCATGCAAGAAAAT
>NC_057801.1:140309066-140317949 GCF_018294505.1 Triticum aestivum
ACTTTTTCGTAAGTGAGTCGTGCACTTCGATGGCACCTACGCAATATTTTTTCTCCTCGATGGCACGTGAATAGTGCACGTACTCAACAACAGAGCACGGGATGGTAGCAATGACATGGTCAGCCCTTTTTTGGAGAGAGTACGTACTACTAGTAAATAACTTTTATGTGTCCCGTCAACTCGCAGAACGACGGGAAGCTTGATTACGCCTTCTCCCTCGCCAACGCGTGCGCGGTGGCTCGTAGCACGAGGAGAAACTTTTGCTTACAAGCGGTGGACGTCCAGCAGTTCATTTGGTGTCAGATTGCCAGAAGCACTATTGTAGAACCATCGACTTCCGGAAGAGGCGAAGAGCCAAGCGCAAGGTCACCTACTAACCTTAGGCTAGGCGTAGTGGGAGTAACATAAGTAGGGGTACCTCCTTTTTTTATTCTAGAAACAACCACACGCGAATATCAAGGTGCTGGTTACGAAGAACAAATTTCCTGTAGTTCGTGCTCAGCCCTCCTCTATCTCTCTTCTCAGCCAGCCAGCGGACGCGCGGAGCCCATCGTCTGTTTGCTCACATGCGGCCCCACATGTCAGTGAAATTGCAAGAGGACCCACTAAACCTGCACATCTTTCACCTTGACGTGCTGGTGATGAAAAAAAATCCAATAAAGATCTTCGGTGGCCACTTTTGGAGTTACTCAAGAGTAGTAAGATTCTATTTACAGTTTAACCCAAGATGCACATCTCGTGGCTTCAACTACCACTCTATTTTCTTTCATGACACGACCTGGATGATGGATGTCCCACGTGTCGACAAAAGGAGGAAGAACCCAACCAAATCTTCGGTTGTGCTCTCGGATTAGACTAGTTGTGATAACTTAAAAAATTTATTGTGTACTCCCACCGTTCCAAAATACTTGACTTCCATTTGTCCAAAAATGGATGTACCTATATACTAAAACGTGTCTAGATACATATATATTTTGACAAATAGAAGGCATGTATTGTGCAACGGAGGGAGTAGAATGGATGCAAGTTTTTGTATTGGGAAGAAGAGTACATCCATATATTGATAGAGCGTTGGAGTTGGCCTTACAAGTGGGACCGCAGTTGAGGAAACCGACTATCGGCAAACCCCCACCTCGCCCGCCGCACGATGGCTGAGTTAGAGAAACGATGAGGTTGAAGAGATTGCTCTAGCACGGACTCCAAGAAATATGGTGTCAGATGGAAGTCGTGCTGGTAGCGTGTGCCGTACTCCTGGACGTGAATGCTTGTTCTGGCCCATGCCACCCTACTACTCCTACTACTTACTTATATAGTACTAGTATCGAGGATTCGAGGTGCTGGTTACGTACAATATGGCTACAGTAAAAACACTCGCATGACACGCGAAGCATGTGAAGCTAGTACAAATAGTGTACTACTATTGTTGATTGGCCTCATCCGATAACCTGTTGCAATGCACGTACAATTATGTATTCGAAAAATATTTTTTTGCCTCATCGCACCACTCACTCACAGAAGCAACTCGAAATCTATTCATAAATTTAGTAAGTTTATCACAGGCATATCATTTTATTACATACAACAGGTCATCAACCCACATCGACAATGAGGATACATTATAAATACTAAAGTTTTCACCACACAACAAATAACAAGCAATGAAATGAACTTCCACTCAACCATTCCCCGGTGTTGGAAATGCTTGCTTTGAACCACAAGTGATTCTCTGAGACGGGCCATCTATTGTTGATCTCGAGACCAACGCAGGACAGATCATCCAGGCTGAAGTGGCCTACTATATCAGTACCAGGGAAGGGAACCACCCTAATGTCCGAGGTGTAGACACAGTTGCTTCTCATAAATGGTACTAGTAACATTGTGTCAACAGCAGTTGGATCGCCTTTCACCATCATCGGATAGTTCTGTCCAAGGAAGAGCGAGTTTTCTCCAAGACTATCAATTCTGTACCAGGGAGAAGGTGTTGGTGCTAGCCCACTAGTATCCATCCCGAATACCATGCAACGGGTGTTGGAATAGGTCCGGAGAGTGCGACCATGGGAGACAACACGTGCTCCCTCAGTAGTAACATCATCACTGGGTTGTATACAAACAAGAAGAGGTGATCCATCAGAATTAGTTGTCAGGCGCCACTGAGTATAGACGTTCTGCTCGTCCTCATGCTCATGATCATCACCCTCGCCATCTCCCCCTTGGTTATAAATTTTTTCAACTATAGATGGTGGAATGTCCATAGGACCTTGAAAACACAAGAAGAAGGTTAATTAGTAAAGGGAAACTTTCTAACCCGCATGCATGTGGATGAAACAATTATAATTATGGTCGAAGACAAACGTAACTCCGCCTATGTTGTCTCAACATAGCCGGTCCCAAGCCCAGGTAAAGGAGGAGGGTTGTGATAGGCTTGGCGAGCCAACGTAAAAACTCAGCCACTCTTATGGAGATGAAACCCAAAAGATTTTCTTTGGGGCGTAACACTCTCAGCGACGCGCCACATCGGAACCCGGGTGTGGTGGAAAATGGGCAAGGGCCGGGCCGTCACCCCTCAAGTGGCGCGCCGTATCTTGATCCGGATACGGTGGCAAGTGAGCGAGGATCGGGTCGTCGCATCCTTAGTGGCGCGCTACATCGGCGCCCGGATGTAGTGGAAAATGAGCAAGGGTCTTCGCATTTGACTCGACGAGTGCGAAGGGTAAGGAAGCTAGCCGAGCCTAGGAGGATTCGCTTAGGTAGCTGGAACGTAGGGTCTTTGACAGGGAAGCTTCGGGAGCTAGTTGATGCAGCGGTGAGGAGAGGTGTTGATATCCTTTGCGTCCAAGAAACCAAATGGAGAGGACAGAAGGCGAAGGAGGTGGAGGATACCGGCTTCAAGCTGTGGTACACGGGGATGGCTGCAAACAGAAATGGCATAGGCATCTTGATCAACAAGAGCCTCAAGTATGGAGTGGTAGACGTCAAGAGACGTGGGGACCGGATTATCCTGGTCAAGCTGGTAGTTGAGGACTTGGTTCTCAATGTTATCAGCGCGTATGCCCCGCAAGTAGGCCACAATGAGAACACCAAGAGGGAGTTCTGGGAAGGCTTGGAAGACATGGTTAGGAGTGTACCGATTGGTGAGAAGCTCTTCATAGGAGGAGACCTTAATGGCCACGTGGGTACATCTAACACAGGTTTTGAAGGGGCGCATGGTGGCTTTGGCTATGGCATCAGGAATCAAGAAGGAGAAGATGTCTTAAGATTTGCTCTAGCCTACAACATGATTGTAGCTAACACCCTCTTTAGAAAGAGAGAATCACATCTGGTGACTTTTACTAGTGGCCAACACTCTAGTCAGATTGATTTCATCCTCTCGAGAAGAGAAGATAGGCGTGCGTGCCTAGACTGTAAGGTGATACCTGGAGAGAGTGTTGTACCCCAGCATAAGCTGGTGGTTGCTGACTTCCTCTTTCGGATTCGTGTCCAGCGGGATAAGCGTGCCAAAGTCGCTAGAACGAAGTGGTGGAAGCTCAAGGGGGAGGTAGCTCAGGTGTTCAAGGAGAGGGTAATTAAGGAGGGCCCTTGGGAGGAAGGAGGGGATGCGGACAATGTGTGGATGAAGATGGCGACTTGCATTCGTAAGGTGGCCTCGGAGGAGTTTGGAGTGTCCAGGGGAAGGAGAAGCGAAGATAAGGATACCTGGTGGTGGAATGATGATGTCCAGAAGGCGATTAAAGAGAAGAAAGATTGCTTCAGACGCCTATACCTGGATAGGAGTGCAGACAACATAGAGAAGTACAAGATGGCGAAGAAGGCCGCAAAGCGAGCTGTTGGTGAAGCAAGGGGTCGGGCATATGAGGACCTCTACCAACGGTTAGGCACGAAGGAAGGTGACAGGGACATCTATAAGATGGCTAAGATCCGGGAGAGGAAGACGAGGGATATTGGCCAAGTCAAATGCATCAAGGACGGAGCAGGCCAACTCTTGGTGAAGGACGAGGAGATTAAGCATAGATGGCGGGAGTACTTCGACAAGCTGTTCAATGGGGAGAATGAGAGTTCTACCATTGAACTGGACGACTCCTTTGATGAGACCAGCATGCGTTTTGTGCGGCGCATCCAGGAGTCTGAGGTGAAGGAGGCTTTAAAAAGGATGAAAGGAGGCAAGGCGATGGGCCCTGATTGTATCCCCATTGAGGTGTGGAAAGGTCTCGGGGACATAGCGATAGTATGGCTAACCAAGCTTTTCAACCTCATTTTTCGGGCAAACAAGATGCCAGAAGAATGGAGACGGAGTATATTAGTACCAATCTTCAAGAACAAGGGGGATGTTCAGAGTTGTACTAATTACCGTGGAATTAAGCTGATGAGCCATACAATGAAGCTATGGGAGAGAGTCATTGAGCACCGCTTAAGAAGAATGACAAGCGTGACCAAAAATCAGTTTGGTTTCATGCCTGGGAGGTCGACCATGGAAGCCATTTTCTTGGTACGACAACTTATGGAGAGATATAGGGAGCAAAAGAAGGACTTGCATATGGTGTTCATTGACTTGGAGAAGGCCTATGATAAGATACCGCGGAATGTCATGTGGTGGGCCTTGGAGAAACACAAAGTTCTAGCAAAGTACATTACCCTCATCAAGGACATGTACGATAATGTTGTGACAAGTGTTCGAACAAGTGATGTCGACACCGATGACTTCCCGATTAAGATAGGACTGCATCAGGGGTCAGCTTTGAGCCCTTATCTTTTTGCATTGGTGATGGATGAGGTCACAAGGGATATACAAGGAGATATCCCATGGTGTATGCTCTTTGTGGATGATGTGGTGCTAGTTGACGATAGTCGGAGGGGGGTAAATGGGAAGTTAGAGTTATGGAGACAAACCATGGAATTGAAAGGGTTTAGGCTTAGTAGAACTAAAACCGAGTACATGATGTGCGGTTTCAGTACTACTAGGTGTGAGGAGGAGGAGGTTAGCCTTGATGGCCAGGTGGTACCTCGGAAGGACACCTTTCGGTATTTGGGGTCAATGTTGCAGGAGGATGGGGGTATTGATGAAGATGTGAACCATCGAATCAAAGCCGGATGGATGAAGTGGCGCCAAGCTTCTGGCATTCTATGTGACAAGAGAGTGCCACAAAAGCTAAAAGGCAAGTTCTACAGGACGGCGGTTCGACCCGCAATGTTGTATGGCGCGGAGTGTTGGCCGACTAAAAGGCGACATGTTCAACAATTAGGTGTAGCGGAGATGCGTATGTTGAGATGGATGTGTGGCCACACGAGGAAGGATCGAGTCCGGAATGATGATATACAAGATAGAGTTGGGGTAGCACCAATTGAGGAGAAGCTTGTCCAACATCGTCTGAGATGGTTTGGGCATATTCGGCGAAGGCCTCCAGAAGCTCCAGTGCATAGCGGACGGCTAAAGCGTGCGGAGAATGTCAAGAGAGGGCGGGGACGACCGAATTTGACATGGGAGGAGTCCGTTAAGAGAGACCTGAAAGATTGGAGTATCGACAAAGAGCTAGCTATGGACAGGGGTGCGTGGAAGCTTGCTATCCATGTGCCAGAGCCATGAGTTGGTTGCGAGATCTTATGGGTTTCACCTCTAGCCTACCCCAAGTTGTTTGGGACTAAAGGCTTTGTTGTTGTTGTTTTGTTTGTCGAGGACAAACGTATCGAAACTACGAGGATCCCATGCAAAAATAGTGCCATGAGCGGTGGAAGCAAACACAAGACCCTCATATTGAATTGCATCACAGTACACATCCATGTATAGAAATTGATTTTTGAGCAATATCCATCGAGTCAAACCACCAAGGACGGAAACAAGCTTGTTGTAGATAGCAACAACTTCATAGTTGTTGTAATTCCAAGAGCGGTTGGGAACTCGACAAATTGCTATCTTCCATAGAAGACAGCCACCATGAACGTATTTGAACGTGCGTAGAATACCGGTGTGCTCAACCTCTGGGCAGTCTGCTGAGATTTTTGGAAGTGGAACCCGGTCACTAGTGTACACATTCACAAGTTCCCACTCGCAGTTGGACCCAATGTAAACAACCCAATCTCCATTTGCGCCTGCCCAAGCCTTGCCCTCAAGCAATGGCATCTTAACATCATACATATCATTATCAAGCGGCATCAACTTGCACAGGGCGAGGCCTCCGTCGTGCCGGCACCAGTACTCAGGGTCACGGCGAAGAAGTTAGGGGAGATCAAACTGCTCCTTGACTCTTGGGTTCCTTGTAATGATGTTATTAGTTGAGTCGAGAATGGGCTTGAACGAACCTATCATGCTAGCCGAGGTGATGACGTCGCACCGATCAATGAGTTCCTCCTCCATGTCATCTTTCAGATTGGGGCAAGAATAACGGAGTCGTTTCTGGCATGTTCCCTACATGGAGAAGACGATTGAACAATGGCAGAAGAAAGGGTGAAGGGCTAAAGGAAAATGGAGGAGGGAGAGGAAGAGCATGCGACAACAGTTCCAAATCGAGAGGGAAAGGCGAAGAGTAGTTGGATGGTTGCCAGTTTGCCACGGTTCACGAAGAGGTGCCCCGGCCTACATGTCCGTTCGGAAATACTCCTACTACTCGCCGTCGTCTCACTGATATGTTGGAATAGGACCACATGTCAATGAAACATGGTGTGTAATTTCTCGTGCAAAATGCGATCTGGCCGCGTTGGTCTGAGGTGCTGCATTAGTTTTTTTTTGAAAGTTTGCCGCATTAGTTATCGATCTTTATTTTTTTTAACATGCAATCTGAATGGATAGCTCCTATGGTCATCACACGTGAGCAGATATAGTGATGGTTGATTCGCCCGAGCAACTTATTACTGTGGGAATATGGGAGTACCAGCGGATTCAAGGAACAGAGAAATTACGGTTGCTTCGTTCAAGCAACTTACTATGGCGAAGGTGGGGCTCTGTGATTTGACTGCTGACTTGTCATTACTACTACGGTGCAACGACCGGGTTAATCTTTCCCTGAAGTTGTGTTGTGCACTCAATATTGCTGCATGGCAGGTGGAGCCGGATGAAGGATGTCCAACATGTCGGCGAAATGAGGTTGAATTGTTTCTGGCATTGCTATCAATCCTTCAGGATTTGTTTATATGTATGCATAATTTTTGATGAAATTGTACTATGATGCTATGAAGGTTTCAACTTTGGCTCCCGCAGGAAAAAAAAGGTTTCAACTTAGAATTCATGTGTCTTGCCTCGAGATTATCTCGTTACAACATTCCATCAAATACAAATGAAACTACCATGGCTAATGCATCTCAATGGTTCGCAGATCAGCGCCAATATTCACATCACAACTGAAGACAAAGTTGTGAGAAGGTGTACAAATAAAGAAAAAGAATATAATTGATCGATGATGTTCGTAGGCATGGCTCCATTTCCTTGGCACAGTGTTCATTGCTTGGCAGCTAGTTTCACCCAGCTCTGTAGACAAAAAAGAGGTGTATGAAGGACACCACAATCCGATCATTTTTTGCAGCTCCACTAAAATCGAGCAGACCATCCATGTTTGCAAAGATATCCAGTCAGTGTGATTACAATAATAGTGGAACTAGATGATGAAACATAACACACATAAATAGAAGCCGATCACCTCTACGATCTCTCTTTAGGACTAACTTATTGTTGGAGAAGATTAGGCACGGAGTTGGATGACGAGGATAGCAAAACCAATCTCCCTTTCCACAGTCCCACAGAAATGTACAAACATTGCCCATGTGACATTTTGGCAGAACTGCACACAAAACACTCTTCAGAAAAGTGATTTGTGCAGTTCACCAAAAGGTCGCAATAGCAACGAGGTGAAAATGGATATCCCTGTTTGCAAAAGGAGGTCGAAAGTAAACAATTACTACCCAATAACACGAGTTGAAGACACATACGCCGACAAAAAAGAAGCATGTTCCAAGTAAAAAGGGAAAGATAGCACATGGTGGTTTATCAAAAATGGTTTGAGGACGAGATTGCAAGATGGAAAGTACGCCGGCCGAGATACGATTTAAGCAAACAACTAAAGAAGATCCACATGCAACAACGTGGGAAGATGGGCAGTGGAGCAAGGATGGAGGAAGCTGTACCTAAGGGTCGTCGGGATGTTACTAGGAGGGCGCCGGCGGCCAGGATCTGCCCATACTGCGGCAGCGAGCAAGTGGCGAAGGCCCTACCGCGCCGGAGCTTGGTCAGAGAGAACAGCGGGTATCGCAGATCGGGACGAGCTGCCTCAACGTCGTCGAATAGAGAGACGATGCACATCCTCCCTTTCCGCTGGCTGACGGGATGCGGCCGGATCACTGACCAACACTGAGAGAGAGGCCACGGCGGCCTTGTGTGAGATGGTGTGACGAGAGACAAACCCATTTTTCCATTTTCCCCATGGCAATCGTTTTATATTCTAGGCATGGTACCCGACCCTCCTTCGAGTAAACAACCGCTACACGCATCAAATTATCACATGGGCTGCCTTTTCGTACAGAAACGAACTCCACCGTGTACCCGCGCGGGTGTGGCCGGGAACGAGACGTGAGTACGTGTGTCCTGCGTGCACTTCTTCTTTAGGTGCAGGTACGTATGTGGGTGGGTGTGAGAGAGATGGTTTGTGCGAAACAAAGGCAATGTGTTGATGATATCTCAGTCAGAAAATAGTAACATAAGCAATATGTGTGAAACGGAGTCATGGACGTGAGATATCGATAGAATTGAAAACATGGATGAAGTGTGTGGCTGCGCGATCGATAAAGAGTGCCATCGAATTTGTGTTTGCCCACGTCAAAGATACAAGGCGGCTGGACTACTGGAATTTGAGAGGGCAGAGGTGCAGTTCTTCTCCCTGGCATGGATACCTACCTACAACGTTC
>NC_057801.1:140318267-140357205 GCF_018294505.1 Triticum aestivum
GGGGGTAGAGACCGGTCGACTAGTATATGTGTGGGGAAGGAGAGAGACCTAGCTATGTATTGAGGGAGATCGATCGACATCCATGGATATGTGTAGCAGAGGAACAAGGTTGGGAAAAAGACAAAGGTATTGCGTCGGAGGGTTGGTGGTGGAGTGGCGTCTCACAAATGGTGGGAGAGGCCTGCTAGACAAACCGAGGGTATGAGTGCAATATCAATAAGTGAGGGCGGGGATGTCTGTCTGTCTATGCACGTGCGTGTGAGATACGGGTCGGGAGGTATTCAAGGATGATGAGGGGAGAAGATATGGTTGTGGTAAGCATGTGTAACTACATAGGAAGATCAACCGTCGTGTGTCCGAGAAAAGGAGAGACATAATTAGTGAGGTAAGTTTATCGGTGCTTGGTGAAAACGAATTATAGTCGACCTGGCTATATGTAGGAAGATCAGTTCATATACACGCCTGCATGTGTTAGAAGCAAATAAGGTCCGGAGAGGCAGACAGGGGGAGAGGGTGTGGCTAGGAGGTGGTGCGAGAGGCCTACCATGTCGAGGGGGGAGGAGTGTGCGAGCATGTGATAAATGAAAAGAGGGGCGGGAGTGTGCACCTGTGTGGAATCGTATTGGACATATGGGGGCATGGACGGTGAGAAGAGAAGAGGGGAAGTACATATGTGTTTTTTGTAGGCACACTTGGCTAGAGAGGTATATCGACCGGTGTGTGCCAGAAAGAAGGAGCCGGGGGCCTACACACATTGCTGGTGGACGACCTAAAGAGAAATAATGAACGTGCGCGATGGAGGGAACGCTAAGGGTGTGTGAGGGGGGCGGGCGTGTGCATGCACGATAGAAAGTTAGCGCTAGCTAGCTACAAATAGAAGAGGATCGTGAAGGTGTAAAAGACGAACAAAGATCATAATTCATTATAAAAAAGTGGATACGGATACTTGAAGAATATATCACAATGTAGAACATTGATTATAATTTGGGCTAATGTGTGGCTTTTGCAACTCATGTCTAAATACTTGCCATAATGTAGGGGGCGGGGCACTATACTTTGTGTGATAAACACGGTGTACGTATGGAACATGGTTTAGATTATGAATATATAGTTAGTACATCAAATGTACTATTATTTGGAATCAACATCAAGTGTATTGAAAAAATAGAATTCGAGTTCATGTAGTACACATAGTTCATATCTATCTCTATAGTAATCATGTGGTGTGTTATTAAGGTAATACACGAATGATGGTTGAAGTTGGAAATAATCATGATTGTAGATTCTTATTGAAATAGAGAAACGAATTCAAATTTAGTTCGAATTGCAGCGGTAGTATAGACAATTGGAATGCACTAAAATGTTGGTATGAGTAGGTTACATGCATTATACAGCAAGCGAAAAAAATTAATCGGACATAACATGGATTCATACTCCCTCCTTCCATCTATATAGGGCGTAATGAGATTTTTAAGACCGCCTTTGACTATTGACAAGATTAATAGTACATGACATGCACAATGTGAAAATTATATCATTGAAAGAACCTTTCACAGACGAATTTAACGGTGTGTTTTGTGTCAGTTGCATGTAATATATCATTGCTCTAATATTTGGTCAAAGTTAGCGTCAAAAAATGCATTAGGCCCTATATAGATGGAAGGAGGGAGTAGCTTTGAATAGCATTTGTATAGTAAAACGGGGCAAGACTCTCTCTTTGTGTGGTGTGAATAGTTTTATTTTTTCGTTTTCTTTTTGGTTGAGGGAAGTGCGAATTGATTTGGTACATACAAGTACAATATTACTACACGTTAGGCTTGTCCCTAAAATTCAACCCGCGTCTTGTTATATCCCGAAAATTCAGATATCGTGCTCTCAAAACTGGCGCCTACACAACCCGCGCCTTGTTATCCCAAAATTACAACGCGTGCGAAAACTCCCTCCAGCTGCCAAATCCCGACACGCGAAATCCCCCTTCTAACCTTGAGACGAAAGGGCCTCTAGTTCAAATCGGTGGGGGGTACTTTTGTAACCCACCCTACATTTTCGACAAGCGCGTCCCTAAGTCATGCTTCACCCCCTCCCATCGCCCCCTTTTCGCCATTCAAAATCCCAGGACGCCATAAGCTCTCCGCTCCAGCCGTGAAACCCCACCCTCCTCTGTCCGCCACCTCACCGCTACCCAGCCGGAGCCTCTTCCCCGACGACGTCGTCCACCGCAACAGCTCGGCGTGCCTCGTCCACCTCCCCGGATGAGGATCCATTGTCCATCTCGCCGTCCCACCGGTTCAGCCGCCCCGTCCTCCACCTCCAAGGAGCTGCTCCGACGATCGCCTCATCTATCGCGGCTGCTCCATCCCCACAGCGCCGCCTTAACCTGCTCCACCAGAACCGCAACATCCTCACCGACTCCTCGGACAAAGCCGAGGCCTACTCGGCGCCGCCAAAGAGGTTGTACACTCATCGCATCGGACCTTCTCCTAAACTCGACCTCCCAGCGCCGACGGTGCTCCATCCCACACCCCATGGAGCAGCTACCTTGAAGTCGGTGCCGCGGGCGACATCTCCACGACGGCTCTCCCCCAGTGCGAGGCCCCTTCGGCGGCGGCGGCCATACCAGCCGGATCTGCTGCTGCTCCGGCTCTCGCTCGCTCGCTCGTGCTGCTGCTGCTGCTCCGGCTCCCGCTCCATCGCTCGCTCACCCAGCTGCTGCTGCTGCTCTCCCCCTTGCTCGTGCTGCTGCTCTGCTCCAATTGAGCCACACTTCAGTCGACTGAATCGACTTTTGGGTCAGTCGATTTTCAGGGGTTGGGGGGGCTCGCCGGAGTTAAGGAAGAACCACCCGCAACGGGGATGGGGGCTTGCCGGAGAGGTACCCCACTATCTATCTTAGGGTTCAGGGCAGGGGCGGGGGGCCTAGAGGGCTGGCCGGGGCGGTGGTGGCGAGTTGTTTTGGGGCGGCGAGGCGGCGCTGGGGCCGGCGGTTCGGCCGGTGGTGGCTGGCGGCTTAGGGGGGTGCAGATTGAAGATGAACTGCAGTCCCTCCCTAAACTAGATGTCAAGTGCCTCTCTGCTACCATTGTGTTCAGTTTCGACAATAGCATTCAGATTCCACAGTAAATTTTAGTTTCGACAGTTAAGTTCAGAGTCAATAGTTTTTAACTCATCTGTTGTAGTCAGGTGGTTTTTGGTGATGTTAATTTTACATCCATTTTACATCATCTACTGGAGATGCTATTAGAATCCCACTTGAGATTGACGATGTCTGTCTTGTGCTGCTTCAGCCTTGACGTCTTACGGCTCACCGGAGCTGCTCCAACGACAGAACGATCCATCACAACAGAGCAGTGCCCTGGATGCCGTCTACAGATTCCTCAGATCTTCCTCCACACCTCTGACAGCCACCTCTGCCTCAACTGCTTCAGCGACCAACCCAATGATGCTGAGGTCGACACGGCTACGGCAAAGAGGTTGTACACTTGTTTCATCACTTATTACTATACATTCACATCGATCCATTAGGGCTATTTTGGTTCAACGAAAAAACATAGCAATAGGGAATTTTCCAATGGCACTCTACTATTCAATTATTCATGCATTTTGTTGAAAGGAATGAAGCAAAACATCCACCTGGACCTACTTTTCAAAATCCTATGCATGAAAACAAGACCAAGTGCATTAGTGCCAGAATAACATTCTAACTATACATGCTTTCATATGTTTTCACTTTATTTTGGCCATGTTTCTTTGCATTCCTCTGCTCTTCCAATTCCTGTAAACCAAACACCCAAGTTGACAGAAATCCTGTGTTTTACAAATGCTCTGTTTACCATGTGCATTTTCCTATCCTATTCCGGTGTTTTTCCTATCCCTGCATTTTAAGAATCATGCAAGCCAAATGAGCCCTTACAGAATTACTTCAGTTACAGGTACGTGTCGAAGGGAACTTTGTGTGGTTTGTCCTGCTCCTGCCGCGACGTCATCCACCTCACCTGAGCTGCTCCATCGACAGAAGCATCCACCAAACCAGATGTCACGACTCCTGACCGTCTTTCGCCGCCTCAGATCTCCTTCCCTGCCGCCGGCACCCACCGCAACGGCATCAGCATCATCGACTCAGCAGATGAACCCGAGGAGTACACGGGTCCACAAGAGAGGTCGCACTCTTTTGTTTCTGCTTATGTTATGCATTGCTTAAACTTACCTGCTATTTTATCATCCAGTTCAGCTCTTGGACTCCCACGTCAGGTCCAAATTAATGTTCAAACTTGAGTTCTGAATTAGTTGTGGGGCACATATCGAGGCAGCAATGAATAGTATGTCTGTCTAATATCTGTTTCACTTAGGGTATGCCTATATTGTTCATCTTGGGTGGGAAACAAATAGTAAAGCAATCATCATCTGTCTTTTTATTAAGTTAAAGCAATCATCAGCCTGTTATATATCATTATTTTTGGATCCATCCACTAGTTGTTACCATCACTCTAAATTTCTGCATGCTCTCCTTACATAATCTCACCATATTTTTTCATATGCATGTCAGATATTGTACACAGTCGTGCTGAACATGTAGAGAAAAAGAGAAGAGTTTTGCGCGGCAATACAATGTCATGAAGACATCGCTCCATGGTGGGTTCAATGGCAAACCCTCCCCACCCCTCTCCAGATTGTAATCCAGAGGAAGATATCTGTTCTGAGGTGGATTCAGACGCCGCTGACCACTCCTATTTACCCCCCAAGGTGTTTGCTCTACCTTGGCATGATGATGTTAGTCATATCATGCATATGTTGCCTTGTAGTGCCTACTTTTGACATCATATATGTCATCTGCTTAGTTTAGACATGTTCTATAATGCCACCTGTTTAGTTTCTATATCATATATGGGAATTATGCAGTATCATGTCTTTTAGCCAGCCATAATATATGTGAAATGTGCAATGCCATCCTGTTTAACCAGGCATCATATATTTGAATGATATCTTGCCCATCCTTTCTTCATTACATTTCCATTTGTCGACAATGTTTGTACATTAAAGTACTCTTCCTGTGAATCAGCCATTTGGGTGGGAGATGGAAAAATCTGGAGTGAAAACAAGGCCTTCAGAGCAGACAGTGCTACCTGTCGAAGCAGATCTCTTGTTGGGTCCCGATAGCTCCTCAGAGATGGATTCAGATACAGATGACCAGTCATATTCCCCCACTGAGGTTTATGCTCTAACTTGGCACGGTTATACTGCTCATATCATGCATACGGTGCCTTGCATTGCATAGTTTAGACATCATATACACAATATTCAACACCATGTTCTTAGTTTAGACATCATATCGAATGCCCTCTATTTAGCATATAAATCACATATGTGAATTAAATGATGTGATCCTGATTACTTAGATAACATGTAGGTGAATTATATCATGCGATCATGTTTAGTTATTCATCATATATTTGAATTATGTTATGCTATGCTATCCAGTTTAGATAGACATCATATATGTGAAATTATGTCATGCTATCCGTTTTAGTTAAACAATATACATGTCAACTATTTCATGCCCTCTTTTTTCCACACTATCTATTGCATCTGTCTCTCATACAATGTCTGTACATTCAACTATGTTTCCTGTTTATTAGCCATTTGAATTGGAGCGGGTGATGCCAGTATCTAGCGGACTAAAAACACGGTCTTCAAATAAAACAGTGCTACCTCTTGGTGGAGATAGCACCCCGGTTGTACATGCACAAGAACCAGCCCTACCACACATAACCCAAACTCTCGCAGATTGTACCCCTACTGCGATGGACAGAGAACTAGCTTCACCCAATCGAACCCCAACCCCAGCCGATAGTAACCCAGCTCCTGTTGACACAGCACCATCTCTACCACAGAGCTCCCAAACAAGAGCAGTTAGTAAGGCAGCTCCGGTGCGCAAAGGGCCAGTACTATCACGGCGAACCCCAACTCCACCAGTTAGTACGCCTATTCCTATGGAGGAAGCACAACCAGCTAGTCGTAGTTTAGCATCTATCGCATTTGATGTTGTTAAATCGTATGTGCGTATCTTCCCATCTTGGAAATATTATACTGAAGATGAAGGAAAATGCTAGTTGCAGGTGTTTGTCCAGGAGTTATGTGTAAGCAATGTTATTCATGGCAATTACTTTGCTTCGTCCCATACATCCTACCTCCATGATGGTTATAATACAACAAATTTTCCCATTTTTCTCTATAGAGAAGGACCGATTTGGAAACTCAGGATGAGGTAACCTGTGCTAATACCTCTGCTATCTTCAAGAATGCTTGGTGGCAGTATCGGAATTACCTGAAGAAAACGTACTTCACCGGCAAAGAAACTCATCAAATTCCCTTACGTTCTCCTGAGACACATTTACTGGACGATGACTGGGAACGCCTTGTTCTGTACTGGTCTCGAACCAAGAATGTGGTAAGGTCTATGAGCTCATTTTCTATTTTTAAGTATTATATTCTTGCGTCTTACTGTACTTTGTTCATGTAGAACAAGTGCCTAAACCTGAAGAACGACTATTCTAATTTAAGATTCCATTGCTATCATAGTTCAAAAAAGCGCTAGGCGTTAATTGTGTGTTTTGCCACCGCCTTGCGCTTTATTGACCAAAGCACATGCTTATGCGCAGTTATGCACATATTAAGCATAGTTATGCACAATGCGTTTTGCCAACGCCTAGAGCCTAGGCGCGCTGAAGCGCTCGCTTAGGCGCGCCTTTTTTAACTATGATTGCTTTGCTCTTGTATCACTATATTTACTCATACAAACTTATTTTTAAATTGAAGGATCCAATCGAAACTCCAATGGCACAATAGGTATGTTCACGCATGTTTCTTTAATAGGTTTGCTCTTATCAGTAGCTCTTTTGATTTCAATTTCAATTGTGTATACAGTTGACTTTCATATCATGCACATTACTAGCATCACAACAGAGCCAATAGTGTTGTTGTACATGTAGACCCATGGTACCCATCTGAAATCTTGTTGTGCCGTGTAGTTTCCCACACTTTGTATTCTTTCACTGCTGCTTTGTCTTGAACTGATATGATTTGAACCGTGTCTCTATTTTGATTTGGCAAGACAATGCAGTGACCATAGGACATAAATATATGTTTGTTTGATGCTTTTATTATGTACTAGTACTTGGCAATAGAAGACTTGGTAGTTTAATCCTGTCCACCTTACTAATGAACTAGTTCACCGAAATGAGTTTCATATACTAGTACATGCTAAACTTGTTATGTGTCTGCTTGTTTCTTCTTTTAGCATGCTGACAGAATATTGGGGAAGAGTGCCTTATTAAGTAATGGTAAAGGAAGTAATGCAGATAAGATTTAGGATAGTGACACATCCTTGTTGGTCTCCAACAAAGCTGATAAAACAGCTAAGGAAGACTATCTTGAAGACAGCGAGACAACCCCAAAGTCATGTCTTGGTTTAGTGTTCGAGTTACTGGCCACTACCGCTTGCACAAGCTATTCAAACTCACTATCTGAATCAGTTTGGTTTCTTGAGTCTCAACTACAAGCTGAAAGACATCGATCAGCTGTGCTGCGACAAGAAGCGGAAGGACTGTAGAAGTCCATGGAGCATTTAGATGCATACTTTCTGGTGCAATAGCAAGTGTTGGAGGATTTTAGCGCCAAACTGGACAAAGCTAATCAGCTTGCTAAGCTTATTGCCAGCATGGTCGTACCCAGGATAATGTTTCTTGAGCTCTTCTGAAGTTGTTTCAGTTATGCTCTTGTTTTGCTGCCGCGTTTATTTGCACTGGTGGCCAATTTGACGGCTAGTGTATGTAATGTGCTGCTTTGTTCCCTATATTTGCACTGGTGGCGAACTTTGATGCCAAGTGGATGTAATATGTGTAATAGCGGTAATAGGCTAGCGTTAATTGCTTGCTTACTTATTTCCTTATTGTCTCGTTTTGTTGTTTTCTTGTAGTCACTGTAGTTCTTTTTCTGTGTTTTTCTAGTGGCCACAATAGCCTATTTTTGGTAACTAGGCCAAAATAATCATGGCAACACACGGACTATTGTAACCATGGGCCTCCTGCAGGCCGTATGATCCATGGGCCTTCTTCCGTCCGTAGGATCCATCGGCCTTCTACACAGGCCTTAGGGTCCATGGGCCTTCTGCGGGCCGCAGGGTCCATGGGCCTTCTACGGGTCGTACGATCCATGGGCCTTCTACGGGCCGTACTATCCATGGGCCTCATACGGGTCGTAGGATCTATGGGCCTTCTACGGGGCATATCATCATTTCACCAATCATGGGCCATACTATTCGTGGACCATAATGGGCTGTTAATAGGCCGTATTTGATAACTCTATGAAAACAGCCCAACTGTTTTTTTTACATGAAAACGGCCCAACATATTAACGGTTCGCAAACAGGCCGACTGTAACGACGGGCTGAATTTGGCCCACAAGCAGAAAATGACAGTAACGGGCCGTATGTAACCGAATGCTGCAAATGAGCCCAAGAATCAATGGGCCCTGATAAGGCCGAAAGACAACTTGGGCTGGAAACGGCCCAATGGAATGACAGGCCGTTAATGGGTATAACATGATACACTATTCATTACGGGCCAGTTTCACCACGGGCCATTAATGGGCCAAGAGTTACAAAGGGCCTCATATGGGCCGAAAGAAGTCATGGGCCGAAAGTTAAAACGGGCTGGAATCACATTGGATGGCCCAAATGATGCTACTGGGCTTAATTCGAATAGGGCGTAATGGGCCCTGGGTTAGCGGGCTATAAATGGGCTATATGCAAACAGGCCGTTAACAGGCTTTTCATGGGCCGGCCCGCCACCTTTTAAACAAGTCAAACGGGCTGGCCTTTTCACAGGAATGGGCCTCTGTTGGGCCATGCCACGTGTCGCCATATCATAGGTGCCTTCGGTCCAATGAGCGGATGACATCTGTCCCAGCGGTGAGCTGACACGTGTTTCCTCCAGCCAATGATGATTTTACACATGGAAAATTCCCATTGGTCGGGGTTGTTAACGTGTTATCGGATCCAAAACCCGACCCGATAGCTTAATGGCGTTCCGTTATGGTGGATGCCACGTGTCGGTCACCCTTGACGAAAGCACTTCTGTGACGCGCGATTTATCGTCATGGAAGTGGACACTTCCGTGATGATAATTTTGGTAATGTCATGGAACACTTCTACGACAACACAGGTATGACTATCTAGATTCTGTCATAAATTTGTCATGGATGTACATGCATGACAAAAAACGCGACCTACTATGACAAACACATATCATCACGGAAGTGTATTTTTTTGTAGTGCTTGTTCATATCTGTTTGAAGACTTTGACTGAAGACTTTCTCAATTTCCTCAGTTCAATTTCTTTAGTCAGTTCGTCTTCATCTTGTGTTATCATGTGCTTACGCATTCTGTACTTTGTGCTTGTCTTCATTTCATAATGATGACTATGCGTGTGTTCTGCTATGTTTACTCTTGAGTACTTATTCCGCTGCAAGTAGTTCTTCATTTAGGAATTTCCTCACTAGCAAATTCCTCAGTGAAGAATTCATAAAAATCGCATATTCACCCCCCCTCTAGTCGATATAACGCACTTTCATTAATCTATGCCTCTTTTGGAGATGCTCCCATTACATGAATTGAAGTATGCTATGAGTACTTTCAGCATATGCCATGTTTGATAATTTTGGACTTCGTATGATCTCTGTTCCAAGCTTGCAAAAATGTATGATGATGTTGCTGTTTTACACTTGCTAAAACGGTTACAACATTCAAACTTGTCTTGATGGTTCCCACTAATCCATGGGTCATATGCATATGATGCCTTGATGTTATTTTCTATTTGTTATGTGTAATTTGGTTCCATGCCCTTGGTTGCTATGTATAGTTGTTGTAGCATCTTTGTTTCTTGCCGCCAACATGTCACCATATTAACTCTGCTCATGCATATGCCCTTTTTTCAGTCATAATTTGTGTTATAAAGTTGCTTTTTGCATTGATCATCTTGGATTAATATTTATTCCTATAAAGCTAAACCTTAATGTTATTTGAAGTATGTAATCTTTACTTTAAGTTCACATCAAGTTTGTGCCCTTATGATTCCTATAGCATGTTGTTTTCTTACTTGCAATATGTCTAGTTGCTGTTTTGGACAGCTTGTCCTTGAAACTTGTTTCATATGTATGTGTTGCACCGTTCCTATGTTTTGAGCATGTCCTATATGAAACTTGTTTAGAATTGCATATAGTTTCATATTATCTTGTTGCATCCTTGATTTGAGTATGTGTGCTTGATGTTTGAATGCATTTAGCATTAATGCCATGTTTAACTTGTTTTGCTCATATCTTCTAGACCGTAGCTCTGAATTAAATGAAGTTTATATGTAACTTGACTAGAAAGACGTGTAGATAATCATGGTGCACTTTAAATTGTTGTTGAACAACTTCAACTTAATGTTTTGTTCAGATCTGGAATAATTTCGAAATTTGCATCTGAGGACTTACCAGAATTGTTATATGTTGTTTCCGGCCTCATTTAAACTTGTTTTGATGTGATGTTCTTGTATGCATCATCTCTTGCCATGAGTAGCATCATGTAGCCTTGTCATGCATCATACTTGGTTGAGCATCATGCCATCTTTATGTGTTGTGTGTTTACCATGTTGTTTGCTTCTTTCCGGTTGTGCTTCTTGTTGATAGTTCCTGTTTCATTGCGATCATGAGGATTCATTTGACTACGCTTGGTTCATCTACGCCCGTTTGTATTCTTCATGGACTTGTTCTTCTTCCTAAAGGGATTTCAAGCAAGATAACTGTTACCTTGGATCTCACTACTATCTTTGCTATGCTAGTTGTCTCAATACTATCGCTATGCCGCGCTACCCACCACTTGTTTATCAAGCCTCCCAAATTGACATGACAGCCTCTAACCTTTTTCACCATCCAAGCAAACCGTTGTTTGGCTATGTTACCGCTTTGCTCAGCCCCTCTTATAGCGTTGCTAGTTGCAGGTCCAGTTGCAGGTTGTTCCTTGTTGGAACATGGATATCATGGATATCTTGGGATATCACAATATCTCATATTTTAATTAATGAACATGTATATTTGGTAAAGGGTGGAAGGCTCGGCCTTATGCCTGGTGTTTTGTTCCACTCTTGCCGCCCTAGTTTCCGTCATACCGGTGTTATGTTCCTTGATTTTGCGTCCCGAACATGGTGAGGGTTTATGGGCCCCTCTTGACAGTTCGCTTTGAATAAAACTCTTTCAGCAAGGCCCAACATTGGTTTTAATGTTTGCCAACATAATAATATTGATTTAATTAAATATTTGGCATAGGCGTCATGTCCCCGAGGATTCTTAATTCAACATAATAAGGGGGGGGGGGGCAGTGCTGATGGTGTTGGTCCCAAACCGGGCAACCTACGAGGCCACCACGTGGAAACTTGAGGTCTGGTTTTACTCGTAGCTTGATCCATCCGATTGTAGCCTGAGACGAGATACGCGCGGCTACTATTAGGGTGTCGGCACGTCGGGAGGTCTTGCTAGTTTTGTTTTACCATTGTCGAAATGTCTTGTGCACCGGGATCCCGAGTCTGATCGGGGTGTTCCGGATGGACGATTGTCTCCGCGGATCATGAGCTTGTCATGGGCTAAGTTGCGACACCCCTGCAGGGTTTAATTCAAGAGCCGTGCCCGCAGTTATGTGGCAGATGGGAATTTTTAATATCCGGTTGTAGAGAACTTGACACCAGATCCAAATTAAAATACACCAACCGTGTGCATAACTGTGACCGTCTCTTTTCGAGTGAGTCGAGAAGAGAACATAGTGGGGTTATGCTTGAACGTAAGTAGTTCAGGATCACTTATTGATCATCACTAGTTTGCGACCGTTGCGTAGCTTCTCATCTTATTCTTGTACTTGTAAGTTAGCCACCATACAATGCTTCGTCACTTGCTGCAACCTCACTACTTATCCATTCCCTTCCCATTAAGCTTTGCTAGTCTTGATACCCATGGTAATGGGATTTCTGAGTCCTTGTGGCTCAGATTACTACAACAACAGTTGCAGGTACATGTAATGCGATGATCATGACGTGAGAGCGATGTTTACTTGTTTTGGAGTTCTTCTTCTGCTTCTTGTTTGTTCAGGGGATAGGTTCCTGGTCGGCAGCCTGGGCTAGTAGGGTGGATGTCATTTGAGTTTCTGTTTGTGTTTCATCCGTAGTCAGATGTTGCTCTTATGTATGATGTTGTTGTATTCATGTGGCATTGTATGCCTTTTGTATGTATCCCCATCTATTATTTAATGGTACGATGTAATGATATCCACCTTGCAAAGCGTCTTCAATATGCGGCTCTATCCTTGGTGGGACCTTCAAGTTCCTCTCGGATAGGATCGCATATTGGGTGTGACAAGCACAACCCACCAGGGCGCGCCTAGGGGCCCAGGCGCACCCAGGTGGGTTGTGCCCACCTCGGCCGCCTCTCGCACCGCCTCTTTGTTCTATAAATACCCCAATATTGCAGAAACCCTAGGGGAGTCAACAAAAATCAATTCCAGCCACCGCAAGTTCCAGAAACCATAGATCCAATCTAGACACTATCATGGAGGGGTTCATCATCCCCATTGGTGCCTCTCCGATGATGCGTGAGTAGTTCATTCTAGACCTATGGGTCCGTAGTTACTAGCTAGATGGCTTCCTCTCTCTCTCTTTTGATTCTCAATATAATGGTCTCTTGGAGATCTATTTGATGTAACTCGTTTTGTTGTGTGTTTGTTGGCATCCGATGAACTTTGAGTTTATGATCAGATCTATGTTTTTGTCCATGAAAGTTATTTGAGTCTTTTGATCTCTTATATGCATGATTACTTATAGCCTCCTATTTCTTCTTCGAATCTTTGGTCTAGTTAGGCCAACTAGATTGATTTTTCTTGCCATAGGAAGAGGTGCTTTGTGATGGGTTCGATCTTACGGTGCTAGATCCCAGTGACAGAAGTGGAACCACCACATATGTATCATTGCCATTAAGGATAGCAAGATGGGGTCTATTTCTACATAAATAGATCTTGTCTACATCATGTCATCATTCTTATTGCATTACTCCATTTTTCCATGAACTTTATACACTAGATGCATACTGGAGTCGGTCTACTAAACTTGGACGTGAGGCCTATATAAGATCATTGCCTGGATATCGTCATGATTATTTGAAGTTATATCAATTGCCCAACACTAATTTGTTTACCCATCTTATGCTATTTTTCTCGAGAGAAGCCACTAGTGCAACCTACGACCCCTGGGTCTATTTTCTCATCATATACTTTCAGATCTATTTTGCTATTTGCCTTTTTATTTATTTGAAACTTTTATTTTCTGATCTATTAATCCAAAAACACAAAAATACTTTGTAGCACTTTATTTTATTCACGATCTATTTATTCAATCTACTACAACTTTCTCTCGTCCACGTGCCAATTTCTGGCGCCCTTACCCGAAAGGGATTGACAACCCCTTTAACATTTCGGGTTGCAAGTATTTGTTCTTTGTGTGCAGGAGCTGTTTACGTGGTGTTGCGTGGTTCTCCTACTAGTTCAATAACCTTGGTCTCATCACTAAGGGAAATACCTACCGTTGTTGTGCTGCATTATCCCTTCCTTTTTGGGGAAATACCGACGTAGTTCAAGCAGACATCAAAAGGAATTTCTGGCGCCATTGCAAGGGAGGATCAAGTCAAGATAGTCTCCCGACAACTCGCCAATTTCTGGCGCCGTTACCGGGGAGACATCATCAACATCTACCAGGTTCCTAATCACGAATCTCATCTCTTTGCAATTTACATTATTTGCCATTTACCTCTCGTTTTCCTCTCCCCCACTTCACAAAAATTTGCCGTTTTATTCGCCCTCTTTTTTGTTCACAGTTTTCTCGTCAGATCTCTTATTTGCTTGAACCTGTCACCATGAGTGACTTTGGCATGGCAGAAACACATGATGGCATAACTCCTAAAATTGGACAATCTGGCAATCTCGATGCTAAACTTTTGTTTTGAGGCAAGGGAATATTATGGGAAAAGAACATATCCAAGAATTTTTTAGTTCTGTCAGAAATTTAACTCTTGATGATACTCCTATACTTAAAAGAACAAAATCCTATGCAGAAGCTATTTCAGCACTAGTTCTGAAACTTGAGAATAAATTCATCCGTACTCATCCTACCTTGCAAAGATTGTTTTATGAGTTACCTGTTATAAGTAATCCCAAAGCTAAAAAGTTGGCTACCCTTGTTCTTATGAATGAATTTGACTATAATACGGGAAGCTAGGGAGATCTTTGATTTTCATGATATGAACCATAAAAATGGGTATTAGATGAGGTCCTTTATAATAGTGATTATATGTTAAGACACTTGCTTGGAAATAACGAATTTTTTTATGAGAATCTTAAAAAGGAAGTCCCTGTTTTAGACGTAATCTAACAAGTTTTCAATGATGTTAATCAACACTATTCTTGGACTATTGCCAGAAATCAAAGGGGATACAATGATAAGCAACTTGATAGTGCTAAAGTCTCTATGGATGAGGTATTTTATGCTGTCTTTGCAAAACCGCCTGACAAAAACACTTCCAAGGGAAGTGGAAATAAAGATGACAACACTTAGATCATTTGCATTATGCCTAGCTAGGGGCATAAAATGATAATGCTTGTTGGGAGGCAACCCAATGAAAAAAAATTATTTTGTCTTTTTATTTCTATTCTTGAGTGTTTGCACAATTATGCTACTGTTATGATTGTGTGTTTATGTTTTAATTAGTTTTTGTGCCAAGCAAAGCCTTTGGGATCATGTCGGGTGATAGTTGATTTGATCTTGTTGAAAAATAGAAGCTTTTGCGCTCAAAAATTAATTTTCATAAATCACAGAAACGTGCTTTTGCTTTGAATTGTTTACAGAAGATTGATATACAAATTTCCCATGTTTTCCTAATTTTTCAGAATTTCTGGAGGTACAGAAGTATACAAAGTTTGCTGATTACTACAGACTGTTCTGTTTTTCACAGATTCTGTTTTCTTTGCGTTGTGTGCTTATTTTGATGAATATATGGTTTGTATTGGAGGGCATAAGCTATAGCAAAGTTGGAACACAGTAGATATAATGCAAAAATATAATATGAATTGGTTTGCAACAGTACTTATTGCAGTGATTTGCTTTGTTATACTAACGGATCTCGCGAAGGTTTTGTTGAGTTTTGTGTAATTGAAGTTTTCAAGTTTTGGGTCAGATCACGATGGATGAAGGAATAAGGAGTAAGAAGATCCTAAGCTTGTGGATGCACCGAGTGGCATCCCATGTTTCTTCTAACGACCATCGGTATTTTACTTGGAGCTATTTTTTTATTCGTCACATATCATGAGTTTTGCTTGGAGCGTCTTGTATTATATGAGTCTTTGCTTGTTTTGCTTTTTGTTTTAAGTCATCTATCCTTGCTGGACACACCTATTTGAGAGATCTAAAATTACGCTATGACTTGTTAGAATTTCTCTCTATGCTTCACTTAAATCTTTTTGAGCTTTGGAATTGCTCTAGTGCTTATTTTATATCTTTTTGTGCACGGTATGCTTTACTATTTTTGAAGAAATGCTCTCATCCTTCAATTAGATTTATTTGAGAGTTAGTAAAAAATTAAGAAATTCTCTCTTGCTTCACTTAAATTATTTTGAGACAAGAAAATTTTATGCTCGTGTTCTTCGCTTAGATTTTTTTGAGCTATCAAAAGCAACATATGAAATTACTCCCAAACTGATAGGTATTCAAGAGGTATATAACAAAAACTTTCATGAAGATCATTGGACAAAATAAACTTGATTCCTTGTAATTGTTTTGTGATATGTTGATATAATATGTGAGTCATATTTATGAGTAATTATGCTTTAGTAAGAATATTGGTGTTAAGGTTTGTGATTCCTTATGCAAGCACGAAAGTCAATAGTTATGCAATGAAATTATATCCTACTTGTATTGCATTATTCAGTGTTAGTTATGCTTAATGCTTGCTTATGAGATTTTTCGTTTCTTGGTTGGATGCCTCCCAATCTTTTGCTAGCCTTCATTTTCACTAAGTATGATCACTACTTGTGCATCCAAAATCCTTAAACCCAGTTTTGCCATATGAATCCACTATACCTACCTATATGCGGTATTTTTTTCATGCCGTTCTAAGCAAATTTGTATGTGCCATCTCTAATTTTCAAAATAATTTTCCCTTTTGTGTGCTTGTACCGCTCATGAAATGGTAGGGGGTGGCTGATATTTTTCCATGCTAGATGTGTTATTCTCAAGATGAGTGTTTATTCACTTGTCATTGCATGAGAGTACGGCAAAGGTATTAGGGACGCCCAATCCCGAAATGAAAAAAGAATTTACTTTATGTTGTCAAATAATAAATTCCTTGGAAAGTGTTGGTATGGACAGCACCCGTGGATTCGGTTAGCCGTGGAATGTGAAAGTATGGTGGAAAAAGGAATAAACTTAATTTTCTGTTTGGGAACCGCCTATGTATATCTAGCATGGAAAGTATTGGGAACTACTTGATTGTTTTCGTTGACAGGAAAAGCATGCCACCCAAAATGTTTTATCTCTACCTTTTTTGCTTTGAGCTCTGGCACCTCTACAAATCCCTACTTCCCTTTGCAAAGGGCCTTTATTTTACTTTATGCAAGTTTTATTTTTATTTGAGTCTTGATCTTCTCTTATAAAGAACCAACTAAGGGGCACTATGATCGTACTTGAGCATTGTGTGTAGCTAATATGCGAGTGTGTTTCATGAATGGGTCAATGATTGAGCATAATGGGCTAGGGATAACTTGCTTTAGTGTTGATATTTTGAAAGACATGGTTGCTTGTTGATATGCTTGAGTATTGAAATCTTCATGACAAAACTAGACTATTGCTTCGAACCATATAAAAGTCCAAATGTCCATGCTACAAAGAAAAGAATATGTGATGAACATGTTAGGCAGCATTCCACATAAAAAAAATCTATTTTATCATTTACCTACTCAAGGACGAGCAAGAATTAAAATTGGGAATTTACCTACTCGAGGTTGTGCATGATTTAATACTTTGTGTGATGAAGATGGAGCATAGCCAGACTATATGATGTTGCAGGGATAACTTTCTTTGGCCATGTTATTTTGAGGAGACACAATTGTTTTATTAGTATGTGATAGGTCTCCAATGTATCTATAATTTTTTATTGTTCCATGTTGTTATATTATCATTCTTCGATGTTTTACAATCATTTTATAGCAACTTTATATCATTTTTGGGACTAACCTATTGACATAGTGCCCAGTGCCAGTTGCTGTTTTTTGCTTGTGTTTTTACTTCACGGGAAATCAATACCAGATGGAGTCCAAACACAGCAAAACTTTTTGGTAATTTTTTTGGACCAGAAGACACACGATGGGCCAAGAAAGTACCTGAGGGGGGCTCCGACGGGAGCACAACCTACCAAGGCACGCCTGGGGGCCCAAGCGCACCCACGTGGGTTGTGCCCACCTCGGCCACCTCCCGCGCCGCCTCTTTGCTCTATAAATGCCCCAATATTCCAGAAACCCTAGGGGAGTCGACAAAAATCAATTCCAGTCGCCGCAAGTTCCAAAAACTACATATCAAATCTAGACACCGTCACGGAGGGGTTCATCATCCTCATGGGTGCCTCTCCGATGATGTGTGAGTGGTTCATTCTAGACCTACAGGTTCGTAGTTAGTAGCTAGATAGCTTCCTCTCTCTCTCTTGATTCTCAATACAATGGTCTCTTGGAGATCTATTTGATGTAACTCTTTTTGCTGTGTGTTTGTTGGGATCCAATAAAATTTGAGTTTATGATCAGATCTATGTTTTTATCCATGAAAGTTATTTGAGTCTTTTGATCTCTTACATGCATGATTACTTATAGCCTCGTATTTCTTCTTCAAATCTTTAGTTTAGTTAGGCCAACTAGATCAATTTTTCTTGCCATGGGAAGAGGTTCTTTGTGATGGGTTCGATCTTATGGTGCTTGATCCCAGTGACGGAAGGGGAACTGACATGTATGTATCGTTGCCATTAATGATAACAAGATGGGGTCTATTTATACATAAATAGATCTTGTCTACATCATGTCATTGTTCTTATTGCAATACTCCTTTTTCCATGAACTTAATACACTAGATGCATGCTGGATAGCGCTCGATGTGTGGAGTAATAGTAGTAGATGTAGGCAGGAGTCGGTCTACTAATCTTGGACGTGATGCCTATATAATGATCATTGCCTGGATATCGTCATGATTATTTGAAGTTCTATCAATTTCCCAACAGTAATTTGTTGACCCACCATATGCTATTTTTCTTGAGAGAAGCCACTAGTGAAACCTACGGCTCCCGGGTCTATTTTCTCATCATATACTTTAAGATCTATGTTGCTATTTGCCTTTTTATTTATTTGCAGCTTTTATTTTCAGATCTATTAATCCAAAAACACAAAAATACTTTGTTGTACTTTATTTTATTCGCGATCTATTTATTCAATCTATTACAAGTTTCTCTCGTCCACGTGCCAATTTCTGGCGCCGTTACCCGAAAGGGGTTGACAACCCCTTTAACACGTCAGCTTGCAAGTATTTGTTCTTTGTGTGCAGGAGCTGTTTACGTGGTGTTGTGTGGTTCTCCTACTGGTTCGATAACCTTGGTCTCATCACTGAGGGGAATACCTACCGTTGTTGTACTGCATCATCCCTTCCTCTTTGGGGAAATACCGACGTAGTTCCAGCAGACATCAATATACTTGAAGTGTTATTGTTTTTATGTCAATATTAAAGTTTTGTTTTGAATCTTGTGGATCTGAATATTCATGCGACAATAAAGAAAATTACATGGATAAATATGTTAGGTAGCATTCCACATCAAAATTCTGTTTTTATCATTTACCTACTCGCGGACGAGTAGGAATTAAGCTTGGGGATGCTTGATACGTCTCCAACGTATCTATATTTTTTTATTGTTCCATGCTATTATGTTATCTATTTTGGATGTTTTATGCTATTTTATATTATTTTGGGACTAACTTATTAACCCAGCGCTAGTCCTGGCCATGGGAAGCCCGACCCAGCCTGGCCCGACGCTGTCCCCGGGCCGGGCTCGGGCCTGGTTTTTTAGCCCAAAGGCCGGGCCGGGCCAGGCCCAGGCCCGTCGTTTTTGCCATTTTCTGAAGGTCGGGCCGGGCCGGCCCGAAGCCCGACGGGCTTTTACGTGCTCGGGCCCAGAAACCCAGGCCCAATGGCCGGGCCCGGGCCTGAGTTTTTTGTGTCGAGCTTGGCTAGGCCCAGCCCGAAGCCCGGCCCGGCCCGAGGTTTGGCCAGGTATACCCAGAGGCGAGTGCCAGTTTCTGGTTTTCCTTGTTTTTGAGTTTTACACAAAAGGAATATCAAACGGAGTCCAAACGGAATAAAACTTTACGATGATTTTTCTTGGACCAAAAGACACACATAGGACTTGGAGAGGAAATCAGAAGAGTCTCGGGGGCTCCACAAGCCCTCATGGAGTCCTCCAACCCTAATCTTTGGCCTATAAATTCAGAAATATTCCCAAACTGATAGAAGCGTCCACCAAAATACTTTTGCGCCGCCGTAACCTTCTATTCCCATGAGATCCCATCTTGGGGCCTTTTCCAGCATCCTGCCGGAGGGGCATTCGGTCACAGAGGGCATCTACATCAACTCTATTGCTCTTTCGATGAAGCGTGAGTAGTTTACCACAGACCTACGGGGCCATAGCTAGTAGCTAGATGGCTTCTTCTCTCTCTTTGATCTTCAATACAATGTTCTCCTCGATGTTCTTGGAGATCTATCTGATGTAATCTTCTTTTGCGGTGTGTTTGTCGAGATCCAATGAATTGTGGATTTATGATCAGCTTATCTATGAATATTATTTGAATCTTCTCTGAATTATTATATGCATGATTTTATATCTTTGTATTTCTCTTCGAATTATCGTTTTGGTTTGGACAACTATATTGGTTTTTCTTGCTATGGGAGAGGTGCTTAGTTTTGGGTTCAATCTTGCGGTGTCCTCACCTAGTGACAAAGTAGGGGTAGTGAGGCACGTATCTGTATTGTTGCCATCAAAGGTAAAAAGATTGGGTTTTCATCATATTGCTTGAGTTTATCCATCTACATCATTTCATCTTGCTTAAGGCGTTACTCCGTTCTTTTGAATTTAATACTCTACATGCATGATGGATAGCGGTCGATGTGTGGAGTAATAGTAGTAGATGCATGCAGGAGTCAGTCTACTTAACACGGACGTGATGCCAATATTCATAATCATTGCCTTGGATATCGTGATAACTTTGCAATTTTCTATCAATTGCTCTACAATAATTTGTGCACCCAGCGTATTATTTTCCTTCTAGAGAGAAGCCTCTAGTATAACCTATGGCCCTTGGGTCTATTTTCCATCATATATTTTCAGATCTATAAACCAAACAACCCAAAAATACCTTGCTGCAATTTATTTACTTTTATTTTGTTTTACGTTTTAGTAATCTTTTATATTTATCTCTATCAAAACTCACCTTTGCAAGTGAGCATGAAGGGATTGACAACCCCTTTATTGTGTTGGGTGCAAGTGTTTGATTGTATGTGAAGGTGCATAGACTGGAGACTTGCTTGTATCTCCTACTGGATTGATACCTTGGTTCTTAACTAAAGGAAATACTTATCTCTACTTTGCTGCATCACCCTTTCCTCCTCAAGGGAAAAATCAATGAAACCTCAAGCAGTAGCACCTACCTTGGTCATGTAATCTTGAAGGATGGTATTGCTATCAACCTAGAGTGAGTTCCGATTATTCTTGATTGGACTCCTCCACAGAATGTCAAACAAGTCAGAAGCTTTCTCAGACTCGCCAGCTATTGCCGTCGTTTTGTCGAGAACTTCTCCAAGATCGCTGATGTCTTTACGCAACCTTCTTCTTGTAGACGTTGTTGGGCCTCCAAGTGAAGATGTTTGTAGGATAGTAGAAAATTTCCCTCAAGTGGATGACCTAAGGTTTATCAATCCGTGGGAGGCGTAGGATGAAGATGGTCTCTCTCAAACAACCCTGCAACCAAATAACAAAGAGTCTCTTGTGTCCCCAACACACCCAATACAATGGTAAATTGTATAGGTGCACTAGTTCGGCAAAGAGATGGTGATACACGTGAAATATGGATGGTAGATATAGGTTTTTGTAATGTGAAATTATACAAACAGCAAGGTAACAAGTGGTAAAAGTGAGCGAAAACCGTATTGCAATGCTTCGGAATAAGGCCTAGGGTTCATACTTTCACTAGTGCAAGTTCTATCAACAATGATAACATAATTAGATCATAGAACAATCCCTAAACATGCAACAAAGAGTCAATCCAAAGTCACTAATAGCGGAGAACAAACGAAGGGATTATTGTAGGGTACGAGACCACCTCAAACTTATTCTTTCTGATCGAACTATTGGGCTATTCCTATAAGTGTCACAAATAGCCCTAGAGTTCGTAGTAAAATAACACCTTAAGACACACACCAACCAAAACCCTAATGTCACCAAGATACTCCAATATCACCTCAAGTATCCGTGGGTTTGATTATACGCTATGCACCACACAATCTCAGATTCATCTATCCAAACCAACACAAAGAACTTCAAAGAATTCCCCAAAGTTTCTACCTGAGAGTAAAGACGAAAACCTGTGCCAACCCCTATGCATAAGTTCACAAGGTCACAGAACCCACAAGTTGATCACCAAAACATACATCAAGTGGATCACGTGAATATCTCATTGTCACCACAGATAAGCACATGCAAGACATACATCAAGTGTTCTAAAATCCTTAAAGACTCAATCCAACAAGATAACTTCAATGGGAAAAGTCAATCCATTACAAGAAGGTAGAGGGGGAGAAACATCATAAGATCCAACTACAATAGCAAGGGCTCACGGTACATCAAGATCGTGCCAAATCAAGAACACGAGAGAGAGAGAGAGAGATCAAACACATAGCTACTAGTACATACCCTCAGCCCCGAGGGTGAACTACTCCCTTCTCGTCATGGAGTGCAGCGGGATGATGAAGATGGCCACCAGTGATGATTCGCCCCTTCGGTAGGGTGCCGGAACAGGGTCTCGATTGGTTTTTGGTGGCTACAGAGGCTTGCGGCGGCGGAACTCCCGATCTTGGTTATGTTCTGGAAGTTTGGGGATCTATAATAGGTGTTGGCATCAGGAACAAGTCAGGGGGGTCCTCGAGTCTGCCACGAGGTAGGGGGGCGCCCCCAGGGGGGTAGGGCGCGCCCTCCACCCTCGTGGTTGACTCGTGTCTCTTCTGGTCCATCTCCGATGCTCCGTGGGCTTCTTCTGGTCCAAAAATAATCTCCATAAATTTTCAGGTCAATTGTACTCCGTTTGATATTCCTTTTCTGCGAAACTCAAAAACAAGGAAAAACAGAAACTGGCACTGGCACTGGGCTCTAGGTTAATAGGTTAGTCCCAAAAATCATATAAAATAGCATATAAATGCATATAAAACATCCAAGATGGATAATATAATAGCATGGAACAATAAAAAAATTATAGATATGTTGGAGACGTATCAAGCATCCCCAAGCTTAATCCTTGCTTGTCCTTGAGTGGGTAAATGATAAAATCAGAATTTTTGATGTGAAATGCTACCTAACATATTTATCCATGTAATTTTATTTATTTTGGCAAGAATATTCAGATCCATAAGATTCAAAACAAAATTTTAGTATTGACATAAAAAGAATAATACTTCAGGCATGCTAACAAGGCAATTATTTCTCAAAATAACATGGCCAAAGAAAGCTTATCCCTACAAAATCATATAGTCTGGCTATGCTCCATCTTCATCACACAAAATATTCAAATCATACACAACCTTGATGACAAGCCAAGCAATTGTTTTATACTTTTGATGTTATCAAACCTTTTCAACTTTCACGCAATACATGAGCGTGAGCCATGGACATAGCACTATAGGTGGAATAGAATATAGTGGTTGTGGAGAAGACAAAAAGAATGAGATAGTATCACATCAACTAGGCGTATCAACGGTCTATGGAGATGCCCATCAATAGATATCAATGTGAGTGAGTAGGGATTGCCATGCAACGGATGCACTAGAGCTATAAGTTTATGAAAGCTCAAAAAGAAACTAAGTGGGTGTGCATCCAACTTGCTTGGTCAGGAAGACCTAGGGCATTTGAGGAAGCCCATCATTGGAATATACAAGCCAAGTTTTATAATGAAAAATTCCCACTAGTATATGAAAGTGACAACATAGGGGACTCTCTATCATGAAGATCATGGTGCTACTTTTAAGCACAAGTGTGGTAAAAGGATAGTAGCATTGCCCCTTCTCTCTTTTTCTCTCATTTTTTTTTAATTTTTTTGTTTTTTGTTTTTTGGGCCCTCTCTTTTTTTGGCCTCTTTTTTTATTTTTTTAATTTTTTTTCGTCCGGAGTCTCATCCCGACTTGTGGGGGAATCATAGTCTCCATCATCCTTTCCTCACTGGGACAATGCTCTAATAATGATGATCATCACACTTTTATTTACTTATAACTCAAGAATTACAACTCGATACTTAGAACAAATATGACTCTATATGAATGCCTTCGGCGGTGTACCAGGATGTGCAATGAATCAAGAGTGACATGTATGAAAGAATTATGACGGTGGCTTTGCCACAAATACGATGCCAACTACATGATCATGCAAAGCAATATGACAATGATGAAACGTGTCATAATAAACGGAACGGTGGAAAGTTGCATGGCAATATATCTTGAAATGGCTATGGAAATGCCATAATAGGAAGGTATGGTGGCTGTTTTGAGGAAGGTGTATGGTGGGTGTATGGTACCGGCGAAAGTTGCGCGGTACTAGAGAGGCTAGCAATGGTGGAAGGGTGAGAGTGCGTATAATCCATGGACTCAACATTAGTCATAAAGAACTCACATACTTATTGCAAAAATCTATTAGCTATCGAAACAAAGTACTACGCACATGCTTCAAGGGGGGTAGATTGGTAGTAAAAGACCATCGCTCGTCCCCGACCACCACTCATAAGGAAGACAATCAAAAAATACCTCATGCTCCGACTTTATCACATAACGGTTCACCATACGTGCATGCTATGGGAATCACAAACTTCAACACAGGTATTTCTATAATCCATAATTACTCATTAGCATGACTCTAATATCACCATCCTCATGTCTCAAAACAATCATAAGGAATCAAACTTCTCATAGTATTCAATGCACCTTATATGAAAGGTTTTATTATATCCCTCTTGGACGCCTATCATACTAGGACTAAATTCATAACCTAAGCAAATTACCATGCTGTTTAAGACTCTCAAAATAATATAAGTGAAGCATGAGAGTTCATCAATTTCTTAAAAATAAAACCATTGTCGTGCTCTAAAAATATATAAGTGAAGCACTAGAGCAAACGACAAACTACTCCAAAAGATATAAATGAAGATCAATGAGTACTCGAATAATTGTGTAACTATGTGAAGACTCTCTAACATTTAATAATTTTAGATCTTGGGATATTATTCAAACAGCAAGCAAAACAAAATAAAATGACATTGCAATGATATCAAATATCATGTGAAGAAGCAAAAACTTAGGCTCAACCAAACTGACCGATAGTTGTTGAAGAAGAAAAGGTGGGATGCCAACCGGGGCATCCCCAAGCTTAGATGCTTGAGACTTATTGAAATATTAGTTAGGGATGCCTTTGCAATCCCCAAGCTTGAGCTTTTTTGTCTCCTTAATTCCTTTTATATCACGGTTTCCCTAAGTCTTAAAAACTTCATCCACACAAAACTCAACAAGACCTTGTGAGATAAGTTAGTATAAATCAACGCAATAACCTTATCATTCTCTACTATAGAAAATCACTAAAATTATTATTTGATATTGCCTACAAAATGCCTCTGCATATTTAACACTCCTATCCTCAAATAGAATCATTAAACAAGCAAACATATGCAAACAATGCAAACATAACAGCATTCTGTCTAAACAGGACAGTCTGTAAAGAATGCAAGAGGAATCATACTTCCCTAACTCCAAAATTTCTGAAAAATTACCACACCGTAGAATTTTTTTTTACTCATTGTGTGAAAATTTCAAGATTTTATCATGTTCTGACTATTCACCAATATTCAAAACAAAACAACAAACTTTCTGTTTTTGAAATAGCAACATATAGACTTGTAAAATAAGCATGGTAAAGGCTATACTTGACTTTTTTTATTGAACTAAAAGATATAAAACATGTCTCTGAATGGCAGAAAGCAAATATAAACAAAATAAAATGATGCTCCAAGCAAAACACATATCATGTGGTGAATAAAAATATAGCTCCAAGTAAAGTTACCGATGAACAAAGACAAAAGAGGGGATGCCATCTGGGGCATCCCCAAGCTTAGGCTCTTGGTTTTCCTTGAATATTACCTTGGGGTGTCTTGGGAATCCCCAAGCTTAGGCTCTTTCCACTCCTTATTCCATAGTCCATCGAATATTTACCCAAAACTTGAAAACTTCACAACACGAAACTCAACAGAAAACTCGTAAGCTCCGTTAGTATAAGAAAATAAAATCACCACTTAGGTACTATTGTGAACTCATTCTAAATTCATATTGGTGTTATATATACTGTATTCCAACTTTTCCATGGTTCATATCTTCTGATACTACTCATAGATTCACCAAAATAAGCAAACAACACATAGAAAACAGAATATGTCAAAAACAGAACAGTTTGTGGTAATTTGGAACCTTTCCATACCTATGTAAAAATAGGAAAATATAGACAATTTGTATATCAATCTTGTGTAAAAAATTCAGATCAAAAGCACGTTCCAGTGAATTTTCAAATTTCCTGGACTGAGCGCAAAAGTTTCTGTTTTTGCACAGAATCGAGTCAACTATCACCCCACTATCCCAAAGGCTTTACTTGGCACTTTATTGAAACAAAAGCTATAGAACATGATTACTACAATAGCTTAATAATGTTAACACACAAAAACAGTAGGGGTAAATATTGAGTTGCCTCCCAACAAGCGCTTTTCTTTAATGCCTTTTAGCTAGGCGTGATGATTTCAACGATGCTCACATGAAAGATAAGAATTGAAACATAATGGGCGCATCATGAAGCATATGACTAGCACATTTAAGTCTAAAACACTTCCTATGCATAGGGATTTTGTGAGCAAACAATTTATGGGAGCAAGAATCAACTAGCATAGGAAGGCAAAACAAGCATAACTTCAAGATTTTCAACACATAGAGAGGAAACTTGATATTATTGCAATTCCTACAAGCAAATATTCATCCCTCATAATAATTTTCAGTAGCATCATGAATGAATTCAACAATATAACCACCACATAAAGCATTCTTTTCATGATCTACATGCATAGAAATTTTAGTACTCTCCACACAAGCATATTTATTCTCATGAATAGTAGTGGGAGCAAACTCAACAAAATAACTATCATGTGAGGCATAATCCAATTGAAAATTAAAATCAAGATGACAAGTTTCATGGTTATCATTATTCTTTATAGCATACATGTCATCACAATAATCATCATAGATAGCAACTTTGTTCTCATAATAAATTGGAACCCCTTCCGAAATAGTGGATTCATCACTAAATAAAGTCATGACCTCTCCAAATCCACTTTCATAATTATAATCATCATAAATAGGAGACATGCTTTCATCATAAGAAATATTCTCATCAAAACTTGGGGGACTAAAAATATCATATTCATCAAACATAGCATTCCCAAGCTTGTAGCTTTGCATATCATTAGTATCATGGATATTCAAGGAATTCACACTAACAACATTGCAATCATGCTCATCATACAAAGATTTAGTGCCAAACATTTTATAAACTTCTTCTTCTAACACTTGAACACAATTATCGGAATCCTTATTTTCACGAAAGACATTAAAAGGATGAAGCATATGAGGCAACCTCAATTCCAATTTTTTTGTACTTTTCTTTTATAAAATAAACTAGTGATAAGACAAGAAACTAAAAGATTCGATTGCAAGATCTAAATATATACCTTCAAGCACTAACCTCCCCGGCAACGGCGCCAGAAAAGAGCTTGATGTCTACTATGCAACCTTCTTGTAGACGTTGTTGGGCCTCCAAGTGTAGAGGTTTGTAGGACAGTAGAAAATTTCCCTCAAGTGGATGACCTAAGGTTTATCAATCCGTGGGAGGCATATGATGAAGATGGTCTCTCTCAAACAACCCTACAACCAAACAACAAAGAGTCTCTTGTGTCCACAACACACCCAATACAATGGTAAATTGTATAGGTGCACTAGTTCGGCAAAGAGATGGTGATACATGTGCAATATGGATGGTAGATATAGGTTTTTGTAATTAAAAACAGCAAGGTAACAAGTGGTAAAAGTGAGTGAAAACGGTATTGCAATGCTTCGAAACAAGGCCTAGGGTTCATACTTTCACTAGTGCAAGTTCTCTCAATAATGGTAACATAATTAGATCATATAACAATCCCACAACATGCAACGAAGAGTCACTCCAAAGTCACTAATAGCGGAGAACAAACGAAGAGATTATTGTAGGGTAAGAAACCACCTCAAAGTTATTCTTTCCGATCAATCCATTGGGCTATTCCTATAAGTGTCACAAACAGCCCTAGAGTTTGTAGTAAAATTACACCTTAAGACACACATCAACCAAAACACTAATGTCACCTAGATACTACAATGTCACCTCTAGTATCAACGGGTTTGATTATACGATATGCATCACACAATCTCAGATCAAGATGATGAAGATGGCCACCGGTAACGATTCGCCCCTCCGGTAGGGTGCTGGAACAGGGTCCTGATTAGTTTTTGGTGGCTACAGAGGCTTGCGGTGGCGGAACTCACGATCTTTGTTCTGTTCTGGAAGTTTGGGGATATGTAAGAGGTGTTGGCATCGGGAACAAGTCAGGGGGTCCCCGAGTCAGCCACGAGGTAGGGGGGCGTGCCCTCCACCCTCGTGGTTGACTCGGGACTCTTCTAGTCTATCTCTGATGCTCCGTGGACTTCTTCCGGTCCAAAAATAATCTCTCTAAATTTTCAGGTCAATTGGACTCCGTTAGATATTCCTTTTCTGCGAAACTCAAAAACAAGGTAAAAACAGAAACTGGCACTCGCACTGGCCTCTAGGTTAATAGGTTAGTCCCAAAAATCATATAAAATAGCATATAAATGCATATAAAACATCAAAGATGGATAATATAATAGCAGGGAACAATAAGAAATTATAGATACGTTAGAGATGTATCAATCGCCAAGATTCTGTGTCAAAACCGGCATATCTCGGGTAGGGGGGCCAAGCTAAGCGTCTAAGGATCAATGGTAACAGAAGTCTAGGGGACACGATATTTACCTAGGTTCGGGCCCTCTTAATGGAGGTAAAACCCTACTCCTTCTTGATTATGATTGTCGAGTATGAAGATTACAAGAGTTGATCTACCTCGAGATCGTGATGGCTAACACAAGATGTCTAGCCTATGAGGATTCCGATGATGGTGAAACGTTGCCCTATACGGACTAACCCCTCCAGTTTATATAAGCACCAGAGGGGATCTATGGATAGTACAAAGTTGGTTTATCAGGGAAGGAAACCTCCGGGCTCTATTCTTGTCGTCCACGTGTTGAGAAGTCCCATCCGAACACAGTAGATGATTTTTGACGTGATCTTGTACAGCCCATGCAACCCGGCCCAAACTCCTAGGCCAGACTATTGAGGATCCCCGAATCCAGGACTCCCTTAGTAGTCCCCGAACTTGCCTTCAGTGTTGATGTAGTATGCAGAGGCAAGTCTTCGGCTTTGCAAGGGGGGTTCTCCATTATACTCTGGATTGAAGATAGTCCGGCATCGGCTTTCGCATCTAGTATTTATGATTCCTCCCTGATGTCGCCTCGATTTCCACATGTGTGAGTGAACGCGAACGGTTCGTTATCCTTGTATTTTAATATTCCTAGCAAGCACAAACCGCGCCTATAAAGCAAGGCGAGATCTCTAAACTGTCATCTCGTATCACACCAAAAGCAACAGAGCAAGCCACAAAAAACAGACCATGGCGAGCGCCCCTGGTTCCTCGTCGCGTCCTCATGGCCCTCAAGAGGGGGACTGGCAGAGTTTCTCCGTATCTCACCTCCAACTCAGTCGACTCCAAACGCAAGGATATCTCCCTCCCCCCGATCTGGTCTTCGTACGGGCGGGGTTAACCACTATAGGTGTTGATGCATTGGCAGACAATTTCCCCAATCCCATTCAAGGGGAGAGGGTGTGCTTCACCTCCTTCCTTTTGACGGGTGTGGGATTCCCAATCCACCCCTTCCTTAGGGGCCTACTAGAACACTACGAGATCCAACTACACAATCTCACCCTGGGTTCTATTTTACATATCTCCGGTTTTGTCGCTCTTTGTGAATTGTTCTTGGGTTGCGAGGCTCACTTCAAGCTATGGAAAAAGTTCTTCTGCCTCATCCCCCACCATCAGGGCGGCGGGTCTATTTTTGAAGTGGGCGGTGCCAAAGTATGGTGTATAGCCAGATCCAGCTACCCTATCGGGACTTTGAAGAAAGGTCTGCCGAATGGTCTTCGGGATGGTTCTATATTGACGATGTACCCCTTCCAGACCCTGTTCGGCGCGGACTGCTAGAATTTTCTAGCACCCCCTTGAAGAAGCTATACAGCTGGCATCCCAAATCCTCCGCCCAAGAAGACAGTGCAAAGGTGATGAACTTGGTAAAAAAGATCAAGCTATCGACCCATTCCGGACTCTCCATAGTAGAAGTTATGGCTATCACAATAAAGAGATGCATCCAACCACTTCAATCCCGAGTAACTCCCCTATGGAACTACAACACAGAGGATGATGCATCCCGCTAAAGGCGAAAGGGTCCGTATGGCCAAGCCGCATTGGCGGCAGCTCTGGCGACCTCTATAAAGGAGAAGAGGAAGACTTCATGCGCGTAAACTGTTGAGAAGCCTACTCCATGTAAACTCCTATTGAATGGGTAAGTTTTCTAGCCGCTCGGTGCTCTTTTATCCGTAGAGATGCATTGACCGGATTTCCTGGCTATTTATTTTTGAACAGTCCTGGAGGCAGATTGTCGAGAACATTAACTGCCCCGCCCCCCAGCCAGAGGATCATGATCGCAATGAAGATCCTGCATTCCATGAGGATCTGGACATATTTGTAGAGTTCGAAGATGGAGTCTACTATCAGGCGATCCTTGACGGCTCGGAGGTGGCCATTATGGCTGACTACCCCGACCTCTATCGCTTCGTGAAGGTAAGTGTTCGGAAACTGTATTCTCAAAGAAAAGGGATACTTCAACATGTCTCCTTATCCTCTACATTGGACCATGTTTTGTAGGACCGGCGCTCAGGGAGCCGCACCCAAGGGAGGGCAACCAAGAAAGAGTCAGCATCTTTGTGGAAGGGTCGTGCAAAACGAAAGGAGGTCGGCAGCACCACTGATCCTGCTCCACCATCGAAAAGGTATGAACTTCTTTGTTATTATTTGGTCGCAAAGTCAGATCGTCATTTGAATCCTCCCTGTATTATCGCAGCAGGGGTATTCGGCGTACCGTGGGTAAGGTCCCAACCAGCCGAACTGCGGCTAACCCGGTGCCGGAGATACCAATCAGGACGGGGGCGCATGTTGATGCAATACGGACTTGCTCGTCGCACGAAGAGCCGGATGAGATGTCCGTGACCAACTCCGAAGTCAAGAGTGCGATGAACCACCGTCACTTAAAAGAAGCCTTACGTGCCCCTACCTTAACGAAGCCGGAGCTTAACGCCCTAAGCACTGTAGGTTCTTATATCCGAGCTATCTGGGACGGACTTACCGGGGTCGCTCGCCTGTTCTCAAAGGATATGGAGGTAAAAAAATTCAGTAACTTAATGGATAGATAGTAGTAGTAGCCCTCGAGGCTTAAAGCGGGTGAACAAAACTGATTTAAGGATCGTTTGATGACCACATGTTCTCAAGGAGAAGAACCGCGCACTGACCCAGGTGCTCGAAGAGATAAAGAGTGCCCCAATGTATTATGGCAATGATAAAAAACTGGAAGAAGAAGTAAAGAAATAGGCTGAAGAGATAAAGATCTTGAAGGCTTAGCTCTTAGAGGTACAACAAGAAAGCCAGAAACTAAAGGGAGGCATATTCTGTATGTTTTGTAAACCGTCCGGATTATTGACAGGATCATATAATGCGGAATATGATAGTTTGGTTGATACAGGTATGTTGACTGGCCGCCCTGAGGAGGAAATGCCAGTTCTACAGAGCGACATTCTGAAGGAGCTGGCCAAGCTACACGAGCATGCTCGGAAGGCGATGAAGAACATGACCAAAGCGTTATGGCCTTCCGACGTCCCTCCAAAAAGTATGGAGGGGTTGGCTGATCTAATCAAGGGTGACCGGCATTGGTTTGAGCTATGGAAGACATCTGCATGCCGTGAAGGCGCTCGAGAGGCACGGGCCATGGTGAAGACATGCTATACTGGTCTTGACCCGAACCATGTGGCCAGAATTGGACCACGGGGACCCGACGGGAAGGAAATTCCTATAAGCTTGGTATATGACCAAGTGATGACAGCGGCGAAATTTTTGCAATAGGATTGTAAATTAGATAGCCTACTAGATGGCGTAGAAAGGGAGTGAGTGTTCGATTTGATGTAGCAATGTACTTTATGACCGAACTTATCTCCTACCGAATTGTATGAAAGTTTTGTCATTGCAGACCTTCAGCTTCCACCTCCGAACAAAAAAGTTGGAGTGTTCCATAGACTATGTTTGACTAGTAAACATGTGGTATTGTCGGAAACCAGGAAATCCAGTCGTATTTCTCAAACAGACAAAATGTGTTCGGTAGAGTTATGTTATATTACTTATTAACGTAAGAAACATCTTCCAAGAAAAATAGTTCCGTTAGGGGTTCCTTTTCTTACGCTCGGCTTTTATTTGAAGTACAGATAGCCACTTTTATGCGTTATTCTGAAAATATTCTATTGAATATGTGCCGCCCAATTATTCTCTTAAGAATGCTAGCTTTCGGCTTCACCCATCTGAGGTACAGCATCAGATAACCCGGTTGTAACAATCGCAGAGGTGCTCCCTTTACACCCTAGCCGGACAATCGAGAACGTAGGGTATAAGCACAGGAACGAGGCAACCCAGCTTGGCAAAAACTTAAGTCATAGAGGTGCATAAAATGGCATAAACAACAGATAGTACAGACACAAGAAGCTTGTAAGCCATGTAATAAAATGCTTCTTTTAAAAGAAGCCCCCATATATGGTGGGATGTATACATTTAAAGATGCGTACCCCCGACAACGCGGTTTATCCGATCATACAATATAAGGAGAGAAAGGTAAAGAGGGTAAAAAGAAAGAGAGAATGGAAAACCCTAGTTTTAAACTTAGACCTAAGGAGGCCGAATTATGCATAAAATCATCGGAGCCCGGCAGCGTTCCATGGGTTCGGCTCAAGGCGATTATCCTCCGCATTATGAAGGCGATAGGCTCCTCCAGTAAGAACTTCATCAATAATGATGGGGTCCTCCCATTTTGGTTTTAGCTTATCCTTTTTCTTCTCCAGGAGGCGTAGAACAAGTTCTCCGACGTTGTATGCTTTAGCCCGCACTTCTCTGCTTTGGTAACGCCTTGCCTGTTGTTGATAGAATGCGGAACGGGCCTTGGCTACATCGCGGTCCTCTTCAAGTCCATCTAGGTCATCTTGCCGATCTAGCTCGGCTTCTTTCTCTTCGTACATGCGCACTCTAGGTGAGTCATGAATAATATCACCGGGAAATATAGCTTCTGCATCGTACACCATGAAGAAGGGTGTATATCTGATTTGATTGGGCATGGTCCGGAGTCCCGAGAGTGCGGAATCGAGTTCCTCAACCCAGTGCTTATCTAATTCTCGTAAAGAGCGCACTATTCTAGGTTTAATACCACTCATGATCAGCCCATTGGCCCGTTCGACCTGGCTGTTCGTTTGAGGGTGGTATACAAATGCATAGTCGAGTTTAATGCCAAACTTAGTGCACCAGGTTTTCACGTCATCAGCTGTGAAGTTAGAGCCATTATCCGTGATGATATTGTGCAAGACACCATAACTGTGGACTATGCCTGATATAAAATCAATCACTGGTCCGGCCTCAGCTGTTTTGACAGGTTTGGCTTCTATCCATTTAGTGAATTTATCCACCATGACCAGTAGGTATTTCTTTTTGTGGCTTCCCCCTTTAAGGGGTCCGACCATGTCAAGCCCCCAGACTGCAAAGGGCCAAGTAATGGGGATTGTTCTTAATGCGGTGGGAGGCATGTGGCTCTGATTGGCAAAGAGTTGACATCCCACGCAACGTTGGACAAGGTCTTGAGCGTTCGCTCGAGCCGTAAGCCAGAAAAAACATGTCCGAAATGCCTTGCTTACAAGGGCAAAGGCTGCGGTGTGATGACTGCCGAGACCGACATGTATCTCTGCCAAGAGCTGCCTTCCCTCCTCTTCGGAGATACACCTTTGAAGGACTCAGGTTGTACTTCTTTTATATAATTTGCCCTCATGTACTTTGAAAGCTTTGGAGCATCGAACTATGCATTGTGCCTCGTTTTGATCGTCAGGGAGCTCTTGCCTATTAAGATTGGCCAAGTAAGGTTCAGTCCAGGGAGCGATTACTGCCATGATCTCATGAGTAGAGGGTGTTATCTCGATATCTCAATCCCCGATGTTGTCCGTTTTGTGTTCGGCGGTTGGGTGTGTGATTAGGTATGTGTTGCCTTCGCCGCTCTCACCCTGCCACACCACTAATGGCTTAAAGAGCTGCTCGATGAAGGTGTTGGGTGGCACGGGGTCGCATTTAGCGCCCATACGAGCAAGGATGTCGGCTGCCTGATTACTTTTGTGTGTGACGTGATGGAACTCGAGTCAGTCAAACCGAGCTGACAGTTTTAATATGGCGTTTCAATATGCCATCATTTTTGGGTCCTTCGCATCGAACTCTCCATTGACCTGTGAAATTGCGAGGTTCGAATCACCGCACACCTCCAAGTGTTGTATGCCCCTGGAGACAGCCATATAAAGATCGTGCAGTAGCGCCTCATATTGAGTTGCATTATTAGAGTCTGTATACATAATTTGCAGTACATAGCGGACTATGCCCCCGGTGGGGGATGTGAGGATTATGCCAGTCCCTAGTCCGGCCAGCATTTTGGAGCCATCGAAGTACATGACCCAATTAGAATATGAGTTGTACTCTTTAGGGAGTTCGGCTTCCGTCCATTCGGCTATAAAGTCGGCCAATACCTGGGATTTGATAGCCTGGCGTGGCTGGTATATGATTTTGAACGCTAATAGCTCAATGGCCCACTTTACTATGCGGCCAGTGGCGTCCCAGTTATTAATAATGTCATTCAGTGGCACCTTGGATGCCACTGTGACCGAACACTCTTGAAAGTAGTGCCAAAGCTTGCGAGATGCCATAAAGACTATGTAGGCTATCTTATGATAGTGCGTCCATCGGGATTTGCACGGTGTAAGGACCTCCGATATATAGTAAACTGGTTTTTGGGTGGGGAATTTATGTCCCTCCTCCCCTCGCTCGACGACGAGGAGGAAGCTAAGTACTTGGTTAGTTTCTGAAATGTATAATAACATAGGATCTCCAACGCCAGGTGCAGCCAAGATTGGGTTGCTCGCAAGAAGGGTCTTTATTTCTTCCAATCTGGCTGTGGCTGCATCCGTCCATTTGAAGTTATCACTACGGCGCAGTAACTTGTATAATGGCAATGCCTTTTCTCCTAATTTGGAGATAAATCGTCTTAAAGCCACGATGCACCTAGATAGTTTTTGGACCTGCTTTAGGTCTGTTGGCGTGGCCAATTGTGATAGAGCTCGGATATTTGCTGGGTTTGCCTCAATTCCTCTATGGGAAACAATGAACCCCAACAACTTTCCAGCTGGAACTCCAAAGACACATTTTTCTGGAATAAGCCGGATGTCATATGTTCGGAGATTGTCAAAGGTCAGGCGAAGGTCATCTACCAGTGACTCGACATGTTTTGTTTTAATGACCACATCGTCCACGCATGCTTCGACTGTGTTTCCTATTTGTTTTTTCAGGCATGTTTGAATCATGCGTTGGTAGGTGGCCCCGACATTTTTGAGTCTGAAGGGCATAGTATTGAAGCAGAAGGGACCGTAAGGGGTGATGAATGCGGTTGTAGCTGGTCCAATTCCTTCATTAATCTGATGGTATCCGGAATAGGCATCGAGGAAACACAGAGAATCATGTCCTGTTGTTGCGTCGATAATCTGGTCACTGGGGGGCAATGGGAAAGGATCTTTGGGGCATGCCTTGTTGAGGTCCTTGAAGTCGACACACAGGCGCCATGCTTTGTCCTTTTTAGGGACCATAACCAGATTGGCTAGCTAATCCGGATGTTTGATTTCCCTAATGAACCCAACCTCTAGTAACTTGGCTAGCTCTTCTCCCATAGCTTGACGTTTGGGTTCGGAGAATCTCCGTAGTGTCTACTTTACGGGTTTAAATACCTTGATTATATTGAGACTGTGTTCGGCCAGTCTGCATGGGATGCCGGGCATATCTGAAGGATGCTAGGCGAAGATATCCCAATTCTCGTGCAAGAATGTGCGTAGGGCGGCGTCCACTACCGGATCCAGCTGTGCCCCGATGGATGTTGTTTTATTGGGGTCCGTCGGGTGCACTTGGAATTTTACTATTTCCTCGGCTGGCTTGAAAGAGGTGGACTTGGATCTCTTATCAAGGATCACGTCGTCCCTATCCACCGTAGCTCATAGGGTGGTTAATTCTTCTGTCGCTAGGGCTTCAGACAGTGCCTCAAGGGCCAAGGATGCGGTCTTATTTTCGGCACGGAGAGCTTGTCTGGATCGCTTGAGATTGTAATGATTCCATTGGGGCCGGGCATTTTGAGCTTCATGTACCCATAATGGGGTATGGCTTGAAAGCGTGAGAAGGCATCCCGGTCGAGGATAGCGTGATACCCACTGTTAAAGGGGACGACGTGGAAGAGCAATTCTTCAGATCTATAGTTCTCGGGTGTGCCGAACACCATATCCAGTTTGATTTTTCCCGAGTAGTGTGACTCTTGACTGCGGATAATACCTCGAAAGGTGGTGTTACTTTGCTCGATGCGTGACCTATCCATCTGCATCTTGTCGAGCGTGTCCTCGTAGATGAGGTTAGTTCCACTACCACCGTCCATGAGTACTTTGGTAAGTCAAAAACCATCAACAATGGGGTTTAGCACCAAGGCGGTAGGTGCTCGGATGGACCAAGCTTTTGGTTCATCTTCGGCCATAAAGGTTATTGTTGTGTCGCTCCTTGGGCTCAGTTCGGTAACTTTTCGCGGAGCACCCATTTACGCCGGTTGTTAGAGGAGAAAGTCTCGAAGACTGTCAGGAAATTGAAGTTGTCCTTATCCGGTGAATATCCTTCTGGGGTTGTGGTGAGGATTGACTCTCCACTTTTTGCTACCTGTCGAAGTACCCAGCATGCCCGGAGGCTATGGGTTGGGACTGTGTGTGGAGTAGTATGGATCGGGCAGGGTTTCTCGAATAATTCGTCAAGAATGGACCTATGTCCTATGAAGGGCTTGTTCTTCCTGCCCGTATCCCGATGGTCGGGTGACCCACTGGGGTATATTCTTTTAGCCCGGACCGCACTTAGCGTCGAGGTAGCGGGCTCCAGTTGAGTTTTCTGGGCCCTCCATATGCTTTCCATCGCACTGTACTTTTGTACTACATGCGATAACTTCGTGAAGTTCTATATGTGGCCGCGGTCGAGGGCATTCAATATCCCTTCATCTATGCATTTGCGGTGGAAGACCGAAACTACGTCATCGTCCGAATAGTCCTTGATCTTGTTTTTAACAAGCAGGAATCTGGCCCAAGAGTGGTGGACCATTTCCTGGGGCTGCTGCCGCACAAACATCAGGTCATATATATCTGGAGGACCTGAGTTTCTTGGATAGTATAGATTGTGGTGGGTGGGTGGATTGAATTTTAGGTCCTATCCCACGTCTGTGTTTGGGCCCAGTATGGCTTCCACAGTAACTGGTTCGGGTCCGGCTAAGCGCGAGGGATCTTGCGACCCTGCCACTGAACCAGAGTCCAGCGGGAGTGAAGTCCCTTCCGAAGGGGAAAATCCGGCTCAGGGGATTCAGGGACCCGAACATACTTGCTCCTCAATATGGGGGGGAGTTGTCGGTGGTCGGTTCCTCAACTATTGCCATGAAGTGGGTGACCGGTGGGTGATTAATTTCCCTCTGGTTGGGCTTGAGCCTGATCCGATCATAGGCCATTGAGACCCCCAGGGCAGCGATGCGGTCTAGCAGTTCATTTAAAGACGAAATATCTGCCGGATCCAATTTTTTAGAGTACTTGGGGCCAATGCAAGGACGGTGTCTGGTAGCCGCGAGAGGAGTTGCGGGCTCGATGGCCGCACGTGCCCTCATGGTAAAACCGCCGAACCAGAGGGTCTGCCTTGAAGCCAGGCATCCTCCGGAAGTGATGTTGTTGTTGATGACTAGGCAAGCCATAGATCGCTTTTAGAAGATAGCACCACGGAGCTCTCAATGAAAGCACCAATGTCGGTGTCCAAAATGGTAGATCTCGGGTGGGGGGCCCAAGCTATGCGTCTAAGGATCAATGGTAACAGGAGGCCAGGGAACACGATATTTACCCAGGTTCAGGCCCTCTTAATGGAGGTAAAACCCTACTCCTTCTTGATTATGATTGTCAAGTATGAAGATTACAAGAGTTGATCTACCTCGAGATCGTGATGGCTAACACTAGATGTCTAGCCTATGAGGATTCCGATGATGGTGAAAAGTTGCCCTCTATGGACTAACCCCTCCAGTTTATATACACACCGGAGGGGGTCTGTGGATAGTACAAAGTCGGTTTATCAGGGAAGGAAACCTCCGGACTCTATCCTTGCCGTCCACGTGTTGAGAAGTCCCATCCGACACGGTAGATGTTTTTCGACGTGATCTTGTACGACCCATGCAACCTGGCCCAAACTCCTAGGCCGGACACCTGAGGACCCATGAATCTAGGACTCCCTCACCAAGCCGCTGACTAGTCTCCTCCACAAGGGCGATAAGTTTGATTGGACTGAAAAGTGTCGGGAAAGTTTCCAGGCACTCAAGGATGAGCTGACTTCTGCCCCAGTGCTTGCTCCTCCAGATTCCCAAAAGGATTTTGTCATTTACTATGACGCCTCCATTCAAGGATTAGGCTGTGTCCTAATGCAAGAGCATATGGTGGTTGCTTATGCCTCTCGTCAGTTGCGCATCCAAGGGTGCGCTTACATTTTGGCCAAAACTGCCACTGTTGATGACCGACACGTAGACGCATCCCAGGGTTTGTTAATCGTGGAAATCACTCTTCGACCCCAAACCAGTGAGTAATAGTCCATGAAATGCGCCATAATCGGCCAAAACTGCCAGTGTTGATGACCGACACGTAAACGCATCCCAGGGTTTGTTAATCGTGGTAATCACTCTGGGACCCCAAAACAGTGAGTAATAGTTCATGAAACGGGCCAGAATCGGCCAAAACTGTGAATGTTGATGACCGACACGTAAACACATCCCAGGATTTGTTAATCGTGGAAATCACTCTGGGACCCCAAAACAGTGAGTAATAGTCCATGAAACGGGCCAGAATAGGCCAAAACTGCCACTGT
>NC_057801.1:140357433-140358168 GCF_018294505.1 Triticum aestivum
GGCCAAAACTGCCAGTGTTGATGACCGGCACGTAATAGCATCCCAGGTTTTGTTAATCGTGGTAATCACTCTGGGACCCCAAAACAGTGAGCAATAGTCCATGAAACGGGCCAGAATCGGCCAAAACTGCAAGTGTTGATGACCGACACGTAAACGCATCCCAGGGTTTTTTAATCATGGAAAACACTCGGGGACCCCAAAACAGTGAGTAATAGTCCATGAAACGGGCCAGAATCGGCCAAAACTGCCACTGTTGATGGCCGACACATAGACGCATCCCAGGGTTTGTTAATCGTGGAAATCACTCTTCGACCCCAAACCAGTGAGTAATAGTCCATGAAATGCGCCATAATCGGCCAAAACTGCCAGTGTTGATGACCGACACGTAAACACATCCCAGGGTTTGTTAATCGTGGTAATCACTCTGGGACCCCAAAACAGTGAGTAATAGTCCATGAAACGGGCCAGAATCGGCCAAAACTGTGAGTGTTGATGACCGACACGTAAACACATCCCAGGATTTGTTAATCGTGGAAATCACTCTGGGACCCCAAAACAGTGAGTAATAGTCCATGAAACGGGCCAGAACCGGCCAAAACTGCGAGTGTTGATGACCGACACATAGACGCATCCCAGGGTTTTATAATCGTGGAAATCACTCCAGGACCCCAAAACAGTGAGTAATAGTCCATGAAACGGGCCAGAATAGGCCAAAACTGCCACTGTTGATGACTG
>NC_057801.1:140358240-140359192 GCF_018294505.1 Triticum aestivum
GAACCGGCCAAAACTGCGAGTGTTGATGACCGACACGTAAACACATCCCAGGGTTTGTTAATCGTGGTAATCACTCTGGGACCCCAAAACAGTGAGTAATAGTCCATGAAATGGGCCAGAACCGGCCAAAACTGCGAGTGTTGATGACCGACACGTAAACGCATCCCAGGGTTTGTTAATCGTGGAAATCACTTCGGGACCCCAAAATAGTGAGTAATATCCATGAAATGGGCCAGAATCGGCCAAAACTACCAGTGTTGATGACCGACACGTAGATGCATCCCAGGGTTTGTTAATCATGGTAATGACTCCGGGACCCCAAAACAGTGAGTAATAGTTCATGAAACGGGCCAGAATCGGCCAAAACTGCCAGTGTTGATGACCGGCACGTAATAGCATCCCAGGGTTTGTTAATCATGGTAATCACTCTAGGACCCCAAAACAGTGAGCAATAGTCCATGAAACGGGCCAGAATCGGCCAAAACTGCAAGTGTTGATGACCGACACGTAAACGCATCCCAGGGTTTTTTAATCATGGAAAACACTCCGGGACCCCAAAACAGTGAGTAATAGTCCATGAAACGGGCCAGAATCGGCCAAAACTGCCACTGTTGATGGCCGACACGTAGACGCATCCCAGGGTTTGTTAATCGTGGTAATCACTCTTCGACCCCAAACCAGTGAGTAATAGTCCATGAAATGCGCCATAATCGGCCAAAATTGCCAGTGTTGATGACCGACACGTAAACACATCCTAGGGTTTGTTAATCGTGGTAATCACTCTGGGACCCCAAAACAGTGAGTAATAGTCCATGAAACGGGCCAGAATCGGCCAAAACTGTGAGTGTTGATGACCGACACGTAAACACATCCCAGGATTTGTTAATCATGGAAATCACTCTGGGACCCCAAAACAGTGAGTAATAGTCCATGAAATGCGCCATAATCGGCC
>NC_057801.1:140359202-140359395 GCF_018294505.1 Triticum aestivum
AGGGTTTGTTAATCGTGGACATCACTCCGGAACTCCAAAACAGTGAGTAATAGTCCATGAAACGGGCCAGAATCGGCCAAAACTGCGAGTGTTGATGACCGACACATAGACGCATCCCAGGGTTTTATAATCGTGGAAATCACTCCGGGACCCCAAAACAGTGAGTAATAGTCCATGAAACGGGCCAGAATAG